>NW_005179176.1:0-124598 GCF_000350225.1 Chondrus crispus
ACAAGACGTTACCTTCTACTCTAGCCTACGATATCCTTTGCGCTCAGGGGTCCCCTTTTTCTTTATCAATCTTCCTTTACTTCCCTATCCTAATTTACCTTAATCTTGAGTTGGTCCCACCTTGTAGGATTGCGATCCGCAACGTGACGTCATTAGCCATCGGGATTCTGTGTTGGAACACCAGTGGTGCTTTTCTCAGCGTTGGTTCCATCGGAATCTGGTTGCGACCGATCCGGTGTTGGTACTTTGCCATCGGGCAGTACGACGGTGTAGCGCTGCTACGTTTCTTCTTTCCCGACGGGCTACGTTGCGACGTCCCCGTCGAAGACCTTATCAACGGTATAAGGTGCACAAGGCGCTCTTCGAGCATTGGATTTACGACCCATCGGGTTTGCGCCACGGGGTCCTCGGTGTGGTCGAGGTGCGGTTCCTCGACCACGTTGACGCCCGCGGGGGCCGTTTGACGCTGGTTTCGCCAAGCGGACGGCCCCTGGCGGTTGAACGGGGATCCCGGGCGGAGGCCTTGCCGGATGCGTAGCTTCTGGTAGTTGGCCTCTCGTGCCTCCAGAAGCTTGGCCCGCAGGCCCGCATCGGCAACGACGGGGCACCCCTCTTGTCGGTGCGTGGTGTCCAGGCAGAACCGGCACGGTGGCGGTCCGGGAAATCTCCCGCCGGAGAACCGGACGCGTGGATCCTGCCCTTGCCTCCCGTACGGTCCTGTGCGCACGTCGCCAGGGTTGGCGGGCGGAACCGGGGCGCCCGCCGTCGAGGCTGCCGGCGACGGATAGTAACTCGTCGGTGGCGAGCTCATCGAGGTCGGCGTGGCGGTTTGGTCCGTCACGGCCAGGATTGCTTCTTCAGCAAATCCCCCGGCCGTCGGGATGTCGGATGCCGACCCAACCGACAGCACGGGCCTCGTCCTTGCGGTGCGGTCAAATCTTCTAGCCGCTCCGGACGGCTCTCGGTGCGCCATGGCGGACATCCCCTGTCGACGGGAGGCCCGATTGGTTTCCCCGATAGCTTGCGCGTATGGAGCCACGGATTGGTAATCCACATCCGGGTGCGTGGCGAGGTAATTACGGACCTGCGCGCACGTGGCGGGAAGTAACCCCTCGACGAATAGGGACTTCAACCGCCGGTCGGAGAACACCGTACCGCATCGGAGGGCCTTGTCCCAGAGGTGGTTACTGTAGACCTCCTCTGTCATGTTTGAACTCTGACGGAAGGAGGTCACGTCCCCAACCGCTTCGGAAATTACCTCGTCGGTAGCATAGGTGCGCAACAGAAAGTTGACCACCTGGGGGTATGTCCGGAGCAGCTCGCGCCGCTCCACGTCAACCGCCATGGTATTTCCATTGAGACGGGACTGGAGTAGGGCGTGAGCCTGACCAGTGAGGTAGAATTGGAAGCACCACACGGCGGCTCCCTCGGTGATCCCGTTGTGGTCGCACGCCATCTTGAGGCGTGCGAGGAATCCCAATACCGCAATCGGATCTTGACCGCTGAACGTGTGGGACCTCATCTGCACGTCCAGTTTTTTCCGGTAACGGGTAATGTGTCGCGCTACTGTGGAGTCGTAGCGCGAGCTAAGCCGTTCCAGGCGGTAGGTCTTGTAGTTGACGGCCTTGGTAAACAGGTCATTGAGGGGCCTGATTACCGTGGGCCGTCGCTCGTCGCTCGTCGGGGCAGCCCGGCGGCGTCTGCTCGAGTGACGAGGCCCCTCGTCCGACTCGGTGTGGTAGTCTTCCGAGTCGGACGGGTCGTGCCGGTGCCGGTCTCGGCTTCTATCGCGGCGTGCCCTGTGGCTCCGCCTGCGAGAGTCTTCCGAACCGGATGGGTCATCATCGGAGGGGTATCCTCCCCCTCCGGCATCGCGGTATCGCCCGTGGCGTGCCTCGCGGTTATCGCGGTATCGCCAGCGGCGTTCCTCGCGGTCTTCATCCGTCCTGTGACGGGGGTCTTCTGCGTCGGAATACCGGGTGTATTCCGCTTCGGTCCTGTGCGTGCCGGGTGCACGTCTTCTGCTCAACCGGTACGGGTCCCGATTCTCTGTCTCGGGGAGCCCCAGGCGGTTGTCTGTCCCGCGGGGGTCGCCCGTACCGGCGAGTATGGGGAGGACATTTTCTGTGGTCCTCCCTGTAGCACCGTGAACGGTTGGGAGATAGATGGCTCTGCCCTCCGGGTGAGGGTCCATCCTATCAATCCCGGGTACGGCGCCGATCGGATCAGCGATATTAAAGCTTGAGCCCGGAACGGTTTCACGGCGCGGCGCCGGCGGCGGTACCGCGCCTCCCGTTTCGGTAAATGTCGTGGCCAGACGGATGGCCACGGCGGAGCTAATAGCTCCCTTTAGAGCCAACGCGGTCGGAGATTCGTCCTCCTCCGCGGCGAGCGCTGCCACCACCTCGTCGCGTACGAGGGGGGCGATCTTCTCGTCCAGCAGGGCGCGGAGCGCGGTGTCCGCATGCTCCGCCACCAGTCTTGGTGCCGTTCGGTCGAGGCAAACCTGGACGACCTGAGGTAGTTCCTCAGCGAGGAAATCCTCCATCCAGGTTTGTAGTCGCGGGAGTAACGCGTCGTACAGTACTTGTACGCGGTTCCCCCCACCAGCCGGTAGCCCGGCGGTGGTGTCCGAAACGGAAGGGGTCTTCTGGCCCCTGGTAGACGGCGGGCGTAGCAGGGCTTCCGGATTGTCGATCCGGGGGCGCTGTGCGCCTCTGCCACTCCGGGTACTTGCTCGCCCGGAGGCGGTATCTTCTCCGGCGGAATCCGCACGGTTCATCGTCGATGATCACTGGCGATCGACGCGGTGATTTTCGACCTCTTTCAATCCGATCGGTAGTTGCTCGCGCTGGCGATCCAGTGCGGGCTCAACCTCTGTAGTTATACCCTCCACAAGAGTACCAAAATGTGGTATAACTACCTTCGTCCCGACCACTCGGAACGAGGGGGGTTAGAGGTAAGGGAGCGCGCGCCGCTGGGTAACCCACGCGAGCGCAAACCGTACGGAAGGACTCGAAAAGAGGGAAGGCTCACGTGGCCGGTGACGCGCAGCCGGTCGGTGGTGTTAGATCCGGACGGCCGGTCACGGGTTAGAAGCCTGAGACTTAGAGGTAAAACCGGACGGAGTTAGCAAAAAGCCGTAAAGGGAAGGGAGGCGAGTCTGCCCCCGTTTACTGGAACGGGGCAGGTGCCCCTGGTCTTAACCCCTCAGTGGGACGCCAGGACACCTGTCCCGCTACAGTAGCTGTTACATACTGTATACCAGCTACTGTACTAAATTGGCTAATTTGTGCCATTAACCACTAATTGCTAATTACTTACCGGATGGTCGCACACGTGTGCCCGTGGCCACGGCCGGCGCCAACGGTTGTGTCACGTGTACGCCGTGGAGGTACTACTGTGCTCGCAGCGGGCGCGTGCACGATTACTACAGTAGTAACCGCCCGTCTCGGGGGTTCTCATTTCCCACCGGGGGTCGCGGTGTGGAGTTGTACCACAACCACCAAGGGGTGCTCAAGCGGAGACACCCCTTCGACCCTGATATCGTCCAGGTCGTGGTACCTCGTACGCTCCGCGCCAGGCTCCTTCGCCTGTGCCACAACCCGGCCATCGCGGGGCACCCGGGCCAGAACCGTATGTACTACGCACTTCGACGCGAGTACTACTGGCCCCACCTGGCTGCAGACGTCGCAGCCACGGTGCGAGGGTGTCGAACCTGCGCGATGAACCGGGTGAAGCTGAGGATACATCTCAACCGATTGAGATTGTTTCCAGCTACGAGGCCCCTCGAGAGCCTCGCGATCGACATCTTGGGGCCGCTACCCAAGACGAAGACAGGAAAACGGTTCCTGCTCGTGATTACGGACCGCTTCAGTAAGCTAACGCAAGTCGTTGCACTCCGCACGATAACAGCGCACACAGTCGCAGTTGCGTTCTGCGACTCGTGGGTGTTCAAGTATGGCGTCCCTCGCACGTTGCTTTCGGACAACGGCCCTCAGTTTAATGCCAAGTTCTTCCACAGCACGTGCCGCGTTCTGGGGATAACGAATTTGTACACTTCGGCGTACCATCCCCAGACGAACGGGCAAGTCGAGCGTTATAACCGAACAATCGCCTCGATGCTGCGGAACTACGTGGGTGAACACCAGGACGACTGGGATGTGTACGTGGGGCCGCTTACGTATGCGTACAACTCCCACGTACATCGCACCACACGCACCACGCCGTTTGAGCTCGTGCCCAGCAGGCCACCGCCGGAGTTCTCTCTCCGACGGGCGGACGGCGACGCGCCCCCTTCCGATAGGGGGAACCAACGTGCCGAGTTCCTCAAGACCTTGGATTCGACTATCCAGAAGGCCTACGGGAGCCTGCGTCGCACGCAGGCTCGCTACAAGCGCGACTTCGATAAGCGCATACGACGTATTAATTCCCGCCTCCGTCCCCGAGAATACGTATATCTCAACCCCACCGATGGGGCTAAGACATCAAACAAGCTTGTTTCGCCCGCTGTCGGACCCTACCGCGTGCTCGCCAATGACCGCCGAACCATCACGATCGATCGTGATGGGGTCACCGAGCGAGTCTCCGCCGACCGCTGCGTGTACGCGCCGTCTCAGATAGACGCGCCACGAGCAAGTACGACGACCCCGCGGGACCTCGCCGATAAGGTCACCGCGGGAACGCAGTATGCCGTCGAACGGCTACTGAGACATCGAGTCATGGAAGACGGAACTACGGAGTTCCTCATCAAGTGGGCGGATTACGACGCGCCCACTTGGACTGCGCGAACTCACGTCCCGGAGGAGTTGGTGTCTCGTTACGCCCAACGCCTCCGGAGACGAACCGGCAGAGATCTCACCCAAACCGTGAACGCGGACGTTCACGCTTAAGGGGGGGGGGCCCTCAACCGCTCCTTCGCGGATTAACCCCAGCCTGCACGAACAGACTAAAAAGGGGAACCGAAGGAGGACGGTGGACCCTATCGGAGGGTCACAGCCGGGGACGTGTTCAAGTCAAGGCATCTTGACTTCTCGTACGTCAAGGACGCGAGACATAAGAACAGGACAGTACGAACTGCCTGAAATCACGAGAGCCCCTCGGTGGGCGGAGCTAGGGACCAGAATGCCCATCGCTTGCGTCTCGGAATATCCGAGAAGGTGGAGGCTCACGGTGAGCCATCAATCAGCATCCGAGTTATACAGCCCGGCAGAAGACCGGATCATGACCCTCCCAGTGTGGGTCGTGCGCGAGAAGACGCACGAAACGCGCAGGCGGACGCCCAGGCGAGGGGAGCGGCGTCAGGAGAACGCGCGCTAGGGCCGTTCAATAAGAGCGAGGAAGCGAGAGCAACTCAGTCGGAGGGGCACCAATATGTGCGCACGGACGAGAGACATTTCAAAACCGCCGCCGAGACATGCCCCGTAATGATACGGGGAGATGAGAACGTTACACGTGAGCGGCGCCAGATGCGCGCCATGCACCAACACCGATCGCGTCATCACCAAATCACTGCCGCCACAGTACCCCGAAAATAACGGAAAAATTAAGGGGGGGATAAATTACACCGGCACGTGCACCGCGTCCTGGGGCACTGTACGCCATACGAAAAGCAAGAAGAAGGCGGACGGCGCTGAGCTAGGATACAACAGGTACCACCTGCAGGTACACACGTCCGCCCCCTGACCGAGCAGGGAAGCACGCGCGAGGTTGAATCCCACGCTCGCATCGAGCGGGTGCCTCGAAAGACTGACGTGCGGCGAGCCGCCAGACTGGTTCTTTTGCCTCTAACCTTCCTAGCGCGCACTGCCGACCGAGCACAGGTCGAGCTTCGAACCCGAGCCGTGCCCCCTCGACCAACGGGGGAGCGGCGGACTACTGTTGAGGAGAAGACGAGCGCGGGGGGGAGGGCTTCCGCGCACTCGAACATCCGCCACCAACGGCGAACGGCGCTGGAAGACGCCTCCCCCAGGGGACCCTACGTCACTAACCTCTCATCTCTGTGCGGATCGCGAACCGCGGTTGCCAACAGGCGGCCTATGGCCAAAAGGAGGGACGGGTACCGACGACGAACACCCGGCGAACCCGCAACCCCAACTACGACGCTCAGAGAGGAGCAGACTAAGACGCTTACCCTGGCCTCGGCACAGCAAGAAGACGCCGCCCCCGCAGAAGAGGGAAGAAACGCAAGAAAGCGGCGCCAGCGCACAGCGACGGCGAGAAGAATAACCTGCGCGACCGTACCCCGCGAGTCAGTTGGCTAGCGACGCCACTGCGACGAGCAGAAACGTCAGGCCCTCGCCTTGCCGCTAGCCGTGAATTTGAGAACCGGAGCGCGGGTCGCGAACGTCAACGCGGTTGGCATGCTCAGATGCAGGATAGATGTATGTGCTGCTGGAAAGCAAGGACGCTGAGAACCTGACGGTGGGCTTGCGTCAGGAGACCATCGTGGGGAAGCGCGTGGTGACGACGAGGACGACGCCTCTTCTCGTGCATCATTCTGAGTGTTCCTGCCTTACACTCTCCTTCGGCAACCCATCACTAGCTTCACCACGCGGACCAGCTCGCTACAAAAACGCTGTCGAAGAGCTGTGGCGGAACACGGTACAGCAAGGACATACGGAGCGTTCGAGGGAGGGCCATTCCCCGACTTCTGGCTCTTTCTACCTATCATCTTATACGCCGTAGCCGAGGGATGGGAACCGTTGACTTCGGTGCCGGAGCGGGGGAACCTATCCGCACGCGCATGCTAGAAGGACGGCTTCGGCCACGCGGCCACGCTCCGCCGCCCAGCTGCACGGCGTGGCACCCCCCCCCTCTACTCGCCTCCCACTCGGGAAAGGCACCGACTGCGCGCAAAGGGAGGGGGGCGAGGAGGAGAAGTAACTGCGCTCCGCACACACCTCACGTTGGGCAGAAGGAGTCGGGGATCGACCGGCCAATGGGACATCGTTAAATTGGGTACCTCAGAAATCGCCCATGTGCGCTCCTCAACTGCGTAAGAGCAGACCGACCAATGGGAGCTCGTTAATTCCGCTCGGGCTTGACCACCCTCACGTCCGAGCTCCCTGAGTCTCTCGGTCTCTGCGCCCCTACTTCAGACACGCCGTGCCCTTTGGGACCGAACGAAGAGGTCGCCGGCAGGCGGAGGACGGAGAGGGAGGCGGACAGAGAAAGGGAGGCCACGCGAAACGGCGCAGTACGCTCGACCGTCGACGTTGCCGCCGCGCACGCGGCCAAAGACGCCTTACGAGACAGGGTACATCACGCAGCGCCCTCACGTCGTACGAGGGTGACGCGTAGAAGCCGAGGAGGGGAAGTGCCGGAGACGGGGCTCTAACCACCGTACGCTGCAGCTCATCTAATCCACGAGAGAGCAAGGCGACCGGTTGCCCCCTCAGCGACTCCCGTGTGTACGTCGCTAGCTTATACGGACGAGGGGACCGCGTTGAGCACAGCCCATCGGGGAGGGTCGTGCTACAAGCAAGGCCGCGGTGTAGGCCAATGGGAGAAATCGATAACGCACGTCGGGGAGCAAAAGACAAGAAAATGCCTTAGGGGCTTTTACCAGAGGGAGCTGTCCAGGGGTGCCGCGTAATCGTCGGTAGACCCGAGCGTTCAACGGATCGTACCGTTCGAGGGGGCCGACGAACCGGAAGCACGCCCCGTCGGAGGACAATAGCTGGGGTGCGAAGGCACGTCCGCCTCCGTCTCGTGAAGCGGTGGAAGGGCGACTACGCCATGCGTTGTCCACCCGCGAGCTGCGTTGACCGAATTCGCGGGTTCGTCGGCCATCGAAGAGCCGAGCTCGCGACTCTGGTAAGGGTCTCGAAGGCCCTGACGTGGCACCGGGCCAGGAAGGCTCACGGCCGACGGGGCGGCGCGTTCGGCCCTGAGGGCGTCCCGCTCGCCGCGGTATCTATCGCGATCGGATGTCGCGCGCCGGAGACCACTTGCCTGTAGGGAGGACGACTCTCGTAGAACCTTCAGCTCATCCTGAGAGCCGCGGAGCTGCTCCGCGAGGGAGTCACGCTCGGCGGCAAACGCCTGTCGTTCCGCCCCGAGACGGCGCGCTTCGCTGCTACGTTCGACATACCAGCTCGTGAGGGTACGGAGTAGTCCCTCTACAGTCCAAGTCCTATCGAACAGACTCCCCAGGGCGCGAGACAACCCGGGGATTGCGGTGAGCTCGTCGCGAGCTAGGTCAAGGGTCAACGCGGTGTTCCGTTGGGCACCGAGGCAACCGACGGAGCCAAGGGAAGGCAGAGGGGGCAACGGGAACCCCGACGCAGTATCGTGACCCGCCTTGGGAAGCACCGACGGCACGCGCACCCTGGCCAACGCGATTGCAGGAAGCTCGCCGTCCAGGTCACGATACCGCTTCCCACGCGCCTCGCGCACCGTAGACCCGACGCCTCCCTTGCTTCGGGACGGGCCTGAGGTGGGGACGCTTGGACGGGCCACGAAGGAGTCGCTCCGATGGTCATACGCGAGAAAGAGGCTCCGAGTCCCTGTGGTGTAGTCCGTCCAAGGACGACGATTACGTTCGGGCACCGCACCGGCGCAGTGCATCAGGTCTAGTACAGAGGAGTACGACCAGGCCACACACGGTGAGCCACGCTCGAGAGGATGCATGGCAACGTCCGGAAGGGATAGCGCCACTCGCCCAAGGAAGGAGAGTACCCCCACGGGTTGCACGAAAGCACGCCCGTGGAGAGAGACCTCATTCATGAAGGCGTTACCGAGACACCACGCCCATTCTCGCTCTACGTTGTACGCGAGGTAATCGAAAACCGGGTGCTTCGGGTCACCGCAGGCGAAGCCGAAGTGATTCAAGATGTAGGGGAGTAACGGGTGAACTCCCAACGAGGGGAGCGACTCCCCTACGACCGGCGGAAGCTCAGGGAAATCGCTTCTCGACAAGCCCGGGGAGAACGAGGCGGACGGAAACACGCGCCCGTCCTCTTCTCCGCGGTGCCGGTAAGTCGCCCAATCGTTGGGCGCCAGGGCAATGTAGTGAATCCGCATGAGGGAACATGCGGACTTCTGGAGGGCCGCTCGCGCCTTAGAGCAAGTGCGCGGACGGGGGCCGACGTAGAGCCCGGTGACCTCCGGGAGAATGAAGCGAGGGGGACCACGGGGGCCCCGTTGGAAGAGGTACGCCGACATCTGGTCGACATACTCGACCCCTTCCACGCAAAAAGCGAAAGTCCTATCACTAGGAATCTCGTCGGGTAGTTGGTAAGGAGCGCCACCGCCCTCGGTGAGGAGGCGACCCAGCGCCAAGGAGGCCTCTTCGGTCAGCCCTCCTTCGTATATGGACCGAATTCGTAGAAGGTCAGGACATAGGGACTCCCTTGACAGCAGCTCGCCCACGGTGACGCTCGCCCGCGCATGGCGTCGCCACACGTATGTCAAGCGACCGAGCGGTAGCGGGATTGACCGCTCCAAGGGCACCCCCAGCCACCTCGTGGAGGTGTTGGACGCCTCCCTCTCTCCGACCTCGTCGAGGCAGGGGGCAGCGCGCGGCGCACCGGGATGCCGGCAGCCGCCAAAGGCCCCCTGCGAGCCCTCCCCGGGGTGGTACGGGCCACCGCGGGGCCCCGTCACGAGATCTCCACTGGATGGGCCGACCGCGTTGTCAACACACTCAGGTCGAAGCGGCACCGAGGCCCCAGTCACCGGACGAGCATCTGGCGGCGGGATGATGGAAGGCGGGGGGCATAACTCGTCGGACACGGTAGAGGCGCGACCCCCCCGGGACTTCCGGAAAGGACGCGGAGGCCACCATGGCGAGGGAGCCGACGAATCGGCACCGGCGGAAGGTAGCCCGGATGCACCTCCCTCCTCGACGGAGGTGGGGTCCTCAGTGGTCAAGGGACAGACAACCGGCGTGTCCGATCCACTGCCAGGCAGGGGCAGAGGGAGCGGGGGACCGCCCCGAGAAGGGATGAGGGACGACATAGGGAGACACGGGACGCGCGAACCGAGTACGCGACCGACAGAGTTGACGAGCCCGTGAGGAAGGACGGGAGAGGGAGCCGACCGAGCTGAGGCCGGATGAACGAGGACGGACTCCCACGACGGGGGTAGTAGGGTGATGTCGAGAACCAGCCCGGAGGGCACGCGCAGGATCGCGCGCCGGAAAGGGGGCAGGGGTGACGGAGTGACGACGAATTCGTCGTCCCCAGAAGGGGAGGGGGAATGACCTGCGCGCTCGTAGGGAGGTGCGAGACGGAGTACGGAGGATAGCGAGCAGGGAGCAGAGTCGACAGGGAGGGCGGAATCGACCGCATAGATGGCGTGGCCGGACATGTTGTCCCCTCTCTCCAAGCACCCGTGGACGCGGACGTCCCCGCTTAAGGGGGGGGCCGTGTAGTATAACCCCCCCCCCTGGGGCTTTATTTTAGATTGGATCAACTCAGAACCGGATCGGTTACTGTAGGGCTCGATGCTCTACAGTACCACCACGTGTATCCCCGAGTACAGGGGACGCACGTGTACACGTGTACGCGCGGGACCGAAGAACGCGCACACACGTGTACTGTCAGCCCCGATGGCTGACAGTATTACAGTGTCGACCGACCGCTACAGTACGTCGCTACAGTACATCGGTACTGTACTATTATGATAGGTTATTATGTACATTAAATATGGAGCGGACCGGCGGCGGTGGAGGAGGACAAGCACGGACTTGTCACCCACCGACCGTCAAGGTCCGACTTCCCGCTTATTCTAAGGTAGCGTTCGCTAACTACCTTAGAGCGGCACCGAGCGCGGGTTGAGGACGCACGCGGTACGCCCACGAGCCGGCTCCGCCTCCGCCCGTCGGTACTGGATCGTTACCCAGTACCGCGCCGGGGCGTCGAGGCGTCGAACCGCTCGCGCGTACCGGCGTCCTCCCCGTTCCCGCTCTACCACGCTACCCGGGCCCGCCGCCCGGTGCCGTTAGCTGGTGTCCCGCTTCACCCCCGTCTTCCCGATCGGACGGGGTCTTGGTCGAACTGTGCATACACCCCTATCGCTGGGGGTGTTTATGCTACAATTCTCACCCCCCTACGTTTCCTTTCCGAACTACTAGGAGATGTCTAAGATGGGCTCTTCCGCTACAGACGGTCTACCCGCCGCCGAGATTGGTCAAGCGACCGCTTCGGTCATTCTGACGAAAGCCAAGGCCTTTCAGGTATACTCTCGGCTTCAGAAGATGGCGAAGTTCGTCCGAGATGAGGATGAATGTTATCGTCAGTATCTCGGGGTCGCCCGGAATGTGCTCGAACTATTCACGTTTCCGCAGAGCTCTGGAACCACCGCTGCCGTTATGCCGGACCCTTTGGAGGTCTGCGAAGCCAAGTCTTATATGCTTCCTAGCCCCTCTTCCGTCTTCACGGCCGACCACTTCAACCACCCGGTTTTCCCCCTCAAGGTTTTGTACAGCATTGCCGAGCTATTTGAGTTTGATGGAATTCCCAACGAATTCTTGGCCCATTGGGCGTGATCTCTGATGAACACCTGGCAAGTGTTAATCAGAGATCACGAACGCGCCCACAAGAGAATCACGATCCAAGCCTTGTTTGCCTTTGTCCTTGGTTTCGACCCCAGCTCCACCCGCTCTGTTATAGACAGATTTCAGCAGATGCGTTCCCTTCCTTCGGGACGAGCTCTCAATGCCGACACGACAGCACCTCCGCCCGCAACCTAAGATCCTATTAGGGCGCCAGGAACCTTACCCCCCGTACGCCCTCAGCAAGCTCACGGCCCGCATGGCCCTAGAAGCGGAGCGGTTGACAATGACAACCGCTTCAATCATGGCCGTAAACGTGCCACCAGTCGTGACTTGGCGCCCAACGTGGCTTCAGGGGACATGAGCCAGAGCGGACCCGTTAGATTTTACCAGCGCCCGCAGAACAGCCATGGCTATTCCCCAACTGCGCATGAACCCAACATGGACACTTGTGACACTCGCAAAGCAAACTACGTGCACCAGCAGTTCTCCTGTCCGAAGTTCAAGGGAGACCTCATTCAGTCCGTTGACATCCTCCTAGATGACTACGAGGCATGCGCACATCAGCACCGCCTAGCTCCTGCGCAGAAAGCGGAGTACTTCATGAATGTCCTCGAGGGCCCGGCTCGTACCTATCTCCTGAGCAACTGCGCTCAAGGAATGGCTTACGAGCAGGTGGTCGAGTTAATGAACCGCGAGGATGATAGCGACTCACGCCAGCTACAGGTCCAGTCCTCTCTTGAGTGTCTCAATTTAGACAACTTCATGTCCACTCGCTCCCTGACAACCCACTCCGACTGCCTGACCAAGCTGATCGAATACCTGGAATTGCTCACCCCGAAATGCCCTCCTGGTTCCCGATCAGACCAGAACAAGATACGTTTCATACGAAAGGCTGTTCTCGGTTGTGAATCGGCGCTCTCTCCCATTCGCAACATCGTCTCCCATCGTTACAAGTTCCACGCGTTCGTAACCGCCTTACATGAGAGCCTCTAGCTCTCCAACGAGCTCAAGGATGTTCGCCGGCTCGCGTATCCCACACAAAGCGCGGAGATGGACGAGGAACAAGCCGCTGATGTCTTCTTCCAACGCTACAGCCGCAACTCTCCTGAAGTTCGGAACCGGATGTCTAACCGCCCGCCGGGCCGTCCCGATCGGCCCCGGTTCCCGCCATCGTCTCGCACGCCTCCGGATCGCAATGATGTCCGCCACGGGCCCACGTTTGACGAGGCGCGCCGTCGCAAGGAATGTTTCAAGTGTGTTGCTACTTGGCTGCCCGGCCATCGATGCCACACAGGGGCAATTGCTGCCAGCGCGCGCAGCTGACTCTGCAAGGGTGATTCTCAAGTCCACATCATCCGAGACCACATTCTCCGGATGGAGGGAGAACAAGAACCTCATGAAGGTTCTGCCCCTCCTGGGACAGAGGGAGACAACGCTACGGCAATGGAGCTGGACGACGCCTTGTATTATGCTCGTGATGTCAGTGACCATGCCCCGTATCACACCGACGAGTTCGACGGTGATGTGGTTACTAACGTGGTATCGGCTAGCGTATCAGAGCACATGCCCTGCGCGGATTTTCTCTAAGGCGATGTGGACAAGTCGCTAATCCTCATCGCCCACACCGCTCGTCCTATCAACATAGAACTGCGACTCCTCGCCGCAAACTCCCGGTGCTTGACATCGACTGCACGAAGATCTTCGCAACTGACCTCCAACTTGAATGCTCTTCAAGACGGCCTCTCCGGTTCTGCGTTGATATAGATGCTCCCAAGTCGGTTATCGGCAACCCAGAGCTTACCCGACTTCTGGCGGCTGCTGGAATGCACCGCCATAACATCCACCGCTCGGCACACTGCTTCCGCTTTGGGGACGAATCCTTCCAGTTCCTTGGACGAATCTCCCTGCCCCTCGCTACTCCGCCGGGTTTCAAACCCATCTTTGTCGAGTTTGACATCGTCTAGGCAAACATTCCGCCTTTGCTGGGCATGGATATCTTGGACCGAGAGAAACTCGTCGCCGATACAGTCTTCAACCAACTGGCTCGACGATCGGCAAACGAACTAGAAGACGGGCCTATGACCTATGTCGATGAATGGTTCATACCCCTTGTATGCTCGCCGAGCCGGCACGTCTACGTCCCCTTTGACTGTGGGACACGGAACTACTTCACGAAGGCACAGCTCAACAAGTTGCACATCCAGTTCTTTCACCCATCCGCCACTAAGCTCTTCAACTTGCTAAGGATGTCCCGCCCTGACGATGGGACGCCAGAGACGCTCCATATCCTTCGGGATATATCGAAGCGCTGTGATCCCTGCCAACGAATAAAACCTGGACCTACCCGCTTCTGCGTCTCTTTTGGTACCGAGAACGCCCGATTCAACGAGAGGATCATGGTGGATATCATGTACATCGACTCCATGCCCATCTTGCATATCGTTGACGAGTCGACCCGCTTCTCCGCAGCCCGCTTCCTCCCCAATGTTAGCACCAAGGAAATCTGGGACACCCTGCTTCGCTGTTGGGCCTCGATCTACACCGGTCTGCCCTATGGGATACTGGTCGACCAAGGCGGAAGCCTCACCAAACGCTTGCCTTTCGTCTCCCTTGCTGCAAGAGCAGATGTAGAAGTCAAGGCACGGGAATTTAAGAGCACTCAAGCCTTGGAATCCGGGAACGGTATCATGAAACAGTCCGTGCCACCTTCCGCAAGATAGTGCTCGTATATCCGAACGTGGACAAGACGCTCCTCCGTCAGATGGCTATCAAGGCCATGAACGACACTCTGGGACCAGAAGGCCTCATTCCATTGTCCCTCGTCTTCGGAGAACTACCTCGCGTCTACACTGCCTCGGAAACGCCTCAACCCCGAGATACTCTTAAAGAACGTGCCGCGATGGATCACGCTGCCCGCATTGAGATGCAGCGCATCATGGCTAAGATGCATGTTGCTCAAGGCTTGCGACAATCTGTGCCACTTGCTGCAAACCGCGCTTATGACCCTGGCGATCAAGTCCTAGTTTGGCGTGAGAAAATCGTCAATCGCCGCATTGGCGAATGGCTCGGTCACTTTATGGTCCTCGGGATGGACGCCAGCAAGAAACTTTTACACATACAGGATGTCAAAGTCGGTGCGGCTCGCCCCTTCAATGTCGCCCAAGTCAAGCGCTATATCGCCCCAATGGATGGCGCCCACTCCTCCTTTGCCGACCTTCATCTTGGCCTTGCGCACTTCTCGTCTCCGGGTAATGACGATGACTGCGTTCATTTAACCGAAGTCATTCATCCAAAAGATCCCCGAGACACTTCTTCGGACATGTACCAAGCGAAACGTGATGAGATTTGCCGGTTACTCGACCGCGGGACATTTAGCGTCATCCTTCGAGAAGAGGTTCCTCCCGACGGTAACGTATGTAGTGCAATAGGCACCTGAAAAGGGGGCTGAAAAGAGATGAAAATGATGGGGTATGACAAGCAAAAGTGGAAATCATTTCACTTTATTATTTTAATTATTAATTTTAATTAGTCGCATATTAGTTATTTAACATTAGATTAGATCTAGGATCTAGCGCCGAGAGCTACTGTAGTGGCTCCGGCGGGGCGATATATACCTTAGCCCTCTGACGACCAAGTCAGTAAAGGTAACCCGAGTTGCCGGAGTTGAATGTTGCCTTGGTCGAAGTCCGTCTCTAACAAGACGCTCCCTTTTACCTAAGCCTACGGCATCCTCTATCGCTCGGGGTCCCGTTTTCCCTTATCAATTTTCCTTTATTTCCCTATCCTAATTTCCCTTAATCTTGAGTTGGTCCCACCTTGTAGGATTGCGATCCGCAACGTGACGTCATTTGCCATCGGGCTTTTGTGTTGGTGCCCCAGTGGTGCTTTTCTCAGAGTTGGTTCCATCGGAATCTGGTTGCGACTAATCCGTTGTTGGTACTTTGCCATCGGGCAGTACGACGGTGTAGCGCTGCTACGTTTTCTTCTTTCCCGACGGGCTACGTTGCGACGTCCCCGTCGAAGACCTTATCAAGGGTATAAGGTGTACAAGGCGCTCTTCGAGCATTGGATTTATGACCCATCGGACCAGGTTTACCTAAACACCCCTCCGAACTCGTCGAGCAGTCGCGTTTACAAGTCTCTACCACCATTTACGGATCCCGGGCTGGGCCCTTCTCTTTGGCCCCCCCCTATCAGGGATCCGAGCTACTGCGGGCCGCAAACCCGCTTAAAGAGGACAGGGAGCTTCGAACACTCCGTAGCGCTGTGCCGTTTGCAGTTGTTGTTTTTGTTGCTGTTGTTTGTGTTGGACCGTCGAACCTTGGTCTCTGCCTAACAGGCGCATTGCACTACAAAAGTGGTCTCCCGACCTAGAATTTTTGTTTACTGTGCAGGAAACCCGACCTAGAATTTTTGTCGACGACAGTCCCGGTCTGGAGACGCACTACAAAAGTGGTCTGGGAACGGACTCTTTTCTTTATTTTCTTTCTGTTTGTAACCTCTTTGCTGCGTAGGTCCGCTCGTACGAGCGATGTCAACAAGCGTACCCGGGGACGTCGGTCTCGGGGCGAGCAGAGCCGGATCGGCACGAGCGTCGAGGATCCCGAGGGGTCCTCGCACCCGGAGCCAGGCCAATACGGCCACGGACCCGGGAGATCAAGAATCCCCTACGGGGATAGCCGCAGACAAGACTGACCTCGACGAGAAGTTGGAGAAGATGAGCAGCGAAATTCGCGAAGAAGCGAAGAAAAATCTCGAGGCTGAATTAATGTGAATACTGTAGTCCGGGATTGGGGGACACTCGTGTGAATATTTGCACAGTTTTTATTTTAATTATTAATCTTATTTAGTTAATTAGTCAGTATTAATTTGGGTGACACTGGATTAGATCTAGGATCTAGCGCCGCGAGTTACTGTAGTGGCTCCAGCGGGCGATATATACCTTAGCCCACTGGCCACCAAGTCAGTAAAGGTAACCCGAGTTGCCGGAGTTGAATGTCGCCTTGGTCGAAGTCCGTCTATAACAAGACGCTCCCTTTTACCTAAGCCTACGGCATTCTTCAACGCTCGGGGATCCCCTTTCTTTTCTTTTATTTCTCTATCCTTTATTTCCCTATCCTAATTTCCCTTAGCCTTGAGTTGGTCTCACCTTGTAGGACTGCAATCCGCAACGTGACGTCATTAGCCATCGGGCTTTTGTGTTGGTGCCCCAGTGGTGCTTTTCTCAGAGTTGGTTCCATCGGAATCTGGTTGCGACCGATCCGGTGTTGGTACTTTGCCATCGGGCAGTACGAAGGTGCAGCGCTTCTACGTTTTCTTCTTTCCCAACGGGCTACGTGGCGTCCGCATCGAAGACCTTATCAAGGATATAAGGTATCAAGGCGCTCCACGAGCATTGGATTTACGACCCAGCGGGTTCGGTCTGCCTAGACACCCCGCACTCGTCGAGCATTTGCCTTTTCAAGTCTTTACCACACCTATAATCCCGGGCCGGGCTTTTCTTCCTTTGCCCCCTCTTTTTGGGATTCGAGCTACCGCGGGACGTAACCCCGTATAAAGGGAAAGGGAGCTCCAAACACTGCGTGGCATTGCGCCGCCGGCGGCTTTGGTTGTTTCGTTTGTTTGTTTGTTTTCGGGCCGTGAGGGTCCTCGACCTTGTCCACTGCCTACCAGGCGCATTGCACCACACTAAGTTCGCAGATTGAAGAGGACGTCAATGAGAAGGAGGGGGAATACTGCAACAATGAGATCAAGGATCCAAAGTGGATTGGATCATTCGAAATGGATAACAAGATTGGATCATGTGACAGAGCAAATTCGATCAATTTGACATAATCTGGATTTTTCTAGAAACATCTTGATTCAGATATTCCGGAGAGTTCCAGAGGACTCTCGATTGTTCTAGAAAATTCTAGAGTAAGATGTTCCAGGGTATTCTAAAAGACATGCAATTTTCATGTAGATAATTTGCAACCTTAGTGTAACCTTTGTTTTTAGTACAATTTGAGGGGGTGCGAAAGATAAGACGGGACCTGTGTTGGACGAGTTGGGAAACTCGCCACCTCAACCCAACCTACAACTCTCCGGAAGACTACTATCTACATTCAACGTATATCGTCTACTGTACTACATGTTGCCGCTGTAAGTGCCGCTCGTCAGTAGCCGCCGTAGCCTGTGCGGATCATTGCAGCGAGTATTGCCGTAATGCACAAAAACATATAGAGGCACTAATATAAAACCACTGATGCGCTCGTATAGTATGAAACCAGTTTTCGTTTACCCAATACACAACTACACAGTAAAATGGTAGTTCACTAGAAAATGCGCAGTACATACAGTACGTTTCCTGAGTTTATTGAAACAAATAAAATATACCATGGCGCATACGGCGTAAAGTACTTAGGACAGGCTACTACGGAGAACAAAAGAGACGCGCAGCCAGAATCTCCTTACTCCGTGTCACTTTCATCCAATATCACACGATCCCTGCGACGCGACATGCGATAACGAAGATTTTGCGTGCTTTCATCATGTACATGGCCCTTAATCCGCATTGAACCCGTTTATGTCACGCGAAGGTGATTACGTGCACCAGTATTGTGCTGACCGTCCTCAAAGCGAGGACTACGGAGCCTCATAGCAAAGCGTGACTGGTGTCGACTCATTCAATTGCATGAGTCGACACCAGTCACGCTTTGAACATGTGCCTGTTCAAACCCTCTCCCAACGCCACTTATGAGATAGTACAACCCATGAACTGCACATTCAACCAAACTAGTTTTCTACTATAAAACATTTCGCAGACACTCGGCGATTGTAGTTCAAGTCTTCCCATGAGATCGTAGCACGTGTTATAATTCGCACATGGTCACCACACGTAGATATTCGGCTGGGCCTTGGTATATTTCATCTGCAAGTATGGACCAGCAGTCATCCTGAAACTCACTTAATATTCCTTCATATTTATACTGCAAGGCTCTCCTCTCCCTTTCGTATGCCTTCTATGAGAGGGCCTGCTTCGGCGAAATGTGTCCAGGTCCGACACAGAGCTGGGATAATGCTCGATGCGTCCAATAGTCTTGTCTGCTTGAAAACTATGCGGACTGTGGGACGGGGTGGTACAAGCTGAAGAGAGGATCAAATGGATTGGATGGTGATGGGAACTGCATGTCTGTTGGTCAGGAGTCAAGTTAGAAAGCGCCCACTTTCCGTAGACCCCACGCTTCACATTTTTTGTCGACACTGTGTAGACACTGTACGGGAAAGTATACCACACGCTAGCTCGGGTCCTAAGGCGCCATCTGCCCCGCTCTTAAGTACACGCACTGCTTACTCCGCCTTGTGCTCGATTCGGTCTTCACCTCTAGCCTAACCTCAACCGTCGCTCGCAAATGATGCGTGTAGTGCAATGCGCCTGTTAGACAGAGACCAAGGTCCGACGGTCCAACACAAACAACAGCAACAAAAACAACAACTGCCAACGGCACAGCGCTACGGAGTGTTCGAAGCTCCCTGTCCTCTTTAAGCGGGTTTGCGGCCCGCAGTAGCTCGGATCCCTGATAGGGGGGGGCAAAGAGAAGGGCCCAGCCCGGGATCGGTAAATGGTGGTAGAGACTTGTAAACGCGACTGCTCGACGAGTTCGGAGGGGTGTTTAGGTAAACCTGGTCCGATGGGTCGTAAATCCAATGCTCGAAGAGCGCCTTGTATCACCTTATACCCTTGATAAGGTCTTCGACGGGGACGTCGCAACGTAGCCCGTCGGGAAAGAAGAAAACGTAGCAGCGCTACACCGTCGTACTGCCCGATGGCAAAGTACGAACAACGGATTAGTCGCAACCAGATTCCGATGGAACCAACACTGAGAAAAGCACCACTGGTGCACCAACACAAAAGCCCGAGGGCAAATGACGTCACGTTGCGGATCGCAATCCTACAAGGTGGGACCAACTCAAGATTAAGGGAAATTAGGATAGGGAAATAAAGGAAAAGTGATAAGGGAAAACGGGACCCCGAGCGATAGAGGATGCCGTAGGCTTAGGTAAAAGGGAGCGTCTTGTTAGAGACGGACTTCGACCAAGGCGACATTCAACTCCGGCAACTCGGGTTACCTTTACTGACTTGGTCGTCAGAGGGCTAAGGTATATATCGCCCCGCCGGAGCCACTACAGTAGCTCTCGGCGCTAGATCCTAGATCTAATCTAATGTTAAATAACTAATATGCGACTAATTAAAGTTAATAATTAAAATAATAAAGTGAAATGATTTCCACTTTTGCTTGTCATACCCCATCATTTTCATCTCTTTTCAGCCCCCTTTTCAGGTGCGTATTGCACTACATATCCCCCTTCTGAGCGCCCTTGCGCAACGCCCAGCCATCGTATAATCTAGTGCCGCTGCTGACCGTGTTTCCCGGTCATCAATCACTCTGCGCGGCGTTCTAGCAAGGGTAAGACGAAAATACCATGCTTCCTTCTCCATCGGAACACTCGGACGATAGTGCCACCCGTAGACGTCCGGGCGTGGGCTTTCCTGGCAAGTTCGAAGTGCCCCGGGGTCTTCCTTCCATACCCCGTCTACCCCCTGTTACCGTCTCTGCCGAGCCGGCCTTCCATCCGGGCTACCATTCCTCTTGGGTGGCCTGCCGTCATCCTTCGTTCGAGGAGCTGCAGAACAAAACCATGCGTGATAAGGCAGCCCTGTTTGCTTCTGCTCAATGGTTCTCCTCTGTGGGCGTCCGCGACCTCGACGGCATCAAAAATAATTTCGCCGATGATGCGGGCATGTTGCCCGGTAACCTCCCTTTGCAGGCCATTCACACCTTTGACTGGCGCACCCGCATCGCTATACCCACCTCCATCCTACGTCACTCCTCCCCGCGCGGTCGCTCCTCCTTATCTCTGCGCTTCATGGACGCTGTGCTCACTCGGATCGAGATTCCTATGGCCGACGCCCTCATACCTTCATGTTACCACTGCGACACTTGGCAGTTTCGTACGGAGGGGAAACGACTCTACCTAGACAACCTCATCGACTGCACCTACGGTGACCCCGTGTCCGAGGCGGACCGACTGTGGCGCAACCGACGCACCGTCACGACCGACGCCATGTTTTGGACCCAAGCCATTCTTCCCACAAACTTTCGCCATACGAAGCGCGGCGGTATTTTCTTTTTCCAAAATACTGTACGCTTTGAACGTCGGGTCCGATCCGACACTGGGTACTTCGTGGCGTACCAGATGATTGAAGCTCGTGAAATTTCCAGACAGCACTACACCAATCGGTACCAACGAACCCCGTCCTGGTGGAGTCAATACGAGGAATGTCAGGGTTTCTGGGCTGAGTTAGGCCCCATCCTGACATATTACGGCAGTCATTTACGCTATCCGCAGCACGGGCTGTGGACTGTGTTTCTCACGGAGTGGTGCGTGAAAGTCGCCGCCACCCTCCTGTGGGAAGTTTTCGACTGTTGGCGCCTGTGGCACATCCCTCCGAAACTCCGCGAACAGATGCGTCTCCTCGATTTTTCTGTCCCCCTTGGCGGGTCCGATGTGGACCGTGAAGTGCACGCCCTCCTCTATATGATCGAGACCGTAGCGTGGGATTGCGTTCCTCCACAAAATTCGTCTCGGTCCTTTTCACGCCAGCGACCCTCTTTTTCCCCTGGTAGAAATCATCCAGCTGCCGGCGACTTCGTGTGGATCAACCCCTGGTCCTCCTCCTTCTGTTCTGCCTGGGAGGCCCAGATGAGCCGCCGTTTCGGAAATCAACCACCAACCCCCAACGCAGTCACTGTGGTGAACGCGGATCCTCGAGAGCCTGAGATGTGCCCTCGACCTTCAGCCCCAACTTCCCCTCTCCCTGCACCGGTCCGTCCCTCCGCGCCTGAAGCCCCAGTGTGCGTCGTACTTCCTCCCACGAACTCGGCGGAAACCTTGTCGCTTCGAGTCGTGTCTTCCTCCGACGTGAATCCAACCTCACTTCCTGCTTCCCCATCACGCGAGGGACAGCTCGTCACACCCACCTCAACCTTGCCATTGCCGTCATGTACGGCACCCGTGGGCTTAACCCGCCCTGAGGCTCTTCCGCTCGTCGAGCTTCCTCCTGCGAGCTGCTCGACGGGAACCATTTCAATTCGGGAAGCCCCACCGTCGGCCGGGGATCCGACCCCACGTCCGGCTTGCCCTTCACCTGAGGGTCCGCTCCTCGCCCCTACCTCGGGGCCTCCATCATCTACAATTCCCATAGAAAATACCTCTGCTGCCGCCGTTTACCATCGCCTTCTCATGGCTCATGGTGTGGAGGGAGAAGCTCTCCAGGGGGCGTCCCTGGACGACTTGCGAGTTCTAGCTCGGCTTGTCACCTCCCTTCAAAAGGGAAAAT
Organism: Chondrus crispus; assembly: GCF_000350225.1. Lineage (NCBI taxonomy): Eukaryota > Rhodophyta > Florideophyceae > Gigartinales > Gigartinaceae > Chondrus > Chondrus crispus. The sequence continues at coordinate 21,885 of NW_005179176.1, forward strand.
CCCTTGGGGCATAGTCTCGTTGAGACGGCGGCCACAGCACTCCCTTGCGACTCGTCCTTCTTTTCCCATCCTGCCCGCATGATAGTCGACTAGCGACTTTATCGTACGACCTTTGGGCGATAAAAAGAACCCATTTGCAAATCCCCTGTTATTTCCAACTTCCTCCTCTTTTTTTGCGTACCGTCACTGCGGTCGTACCCCTCTTTTCACCAACTTCCTCCTCTTTCTGCATTTTCAATTTTCCCTCCCCTGATTTCCCTATGTTTCCTTCTTTTCAGTTCCTCCTCTTCATCCTTGGCACGGCGTGTCGCTGAGCCTGTTTCGCATCTCCTTGCCAGCCTGTCATACTGGACACTCGACACGGGTTGTTATGAGAGAGAAAGTTTCCGGTAGTTGTCTCCGTCTTCTCCTCTCCCCTTTATCAGCCAAAACATTGGTTTCCCGGTCGAGCTATGTACACAGTACAGTGACTTCCGACGGATGACGTCCATAAATGAAGGACGCGACTACCGGGTGTGTCGCGTTGGGGCTCTTAGGTCTCGTAGAATTTTTGGTGAACTTCTTTTCCCCCTTTCCGTATTGATACGGCGTGTTAAAAACGCCGTGGGCGTGTTGTGGGGTTATCCTGGGTGATTGCAGTCTCAATTCGTCCTAGTCATCGTAAAAACGTGGCGTGGAGGTGCAAAGAGAATTAGTCGTGGAAAAGCTCCTCTTTTGTCCGTCTCGCGGTCAACACGGTCACGGATCATGCGGCACTGTCTTGATTCGTCGTCCCGCTCCTTCCTCATGTCAGTCTACCACCTCCCTGTTAAATAGTTTTCTGCAACCCACATCTCCGATGTGGAACGAGAGATTCTCTCGTTTCCAAGAATTATCTCAACATATTAAAAAGGTAGGATATTCTGTTCCCTTATCGCATGGATCGTGTAGGTCTGTCGGCCTACCCGTCGGCAATTGTACATACTGCTCCGGCTGGTGTTCTTTCCTCACAGCATCCGTCCCATTGGAGAGAGAGACCGTAACACATTATGTGTGTGCTCATGGGGCCTGGGGCCTGGTCTTTGTGATGCAAGAAAAATAAGGGTCGTCTTGGAACATGCTTGACCCATCCGGTCGCACCCGGTTGGCCTAATTATTTCTGCGACCGAGCTCTACTGTACCTTCCATGTGGTTTCGGACAACGTCGATGCTCCTAATTGCTTCCGTCGATTGCAATCTCCTTGTAGACACCTGCTGCACGTGTCTCCGCTCTTTCTTCATTGACTTCGTATGGCGATATTCGTCCGAGCTAATCACCACGAGTACCCAATTCCTTCGTAGCAGCTTCCCCCTCTGCGATCGTCATCGTGGAAGTGATGTCGCGTCTTTCTCCCTCTTCGGTTCTTCCTGCACCAACGTTTCCCTTGTGACTATTGCGCTTCGCGTCTCTGTCCGGGTGATGCTGCACCGAATTCTCACTACCAGTGAGGTCCACCTTCGAAGTGCTGTCGTCGACAGCTGGCTGCTTGACTTTCTTCTTCTCTTCCCTCGCCGTTCTCCTTTCTCGTGCACACTGTAAACTTCCCGGCTGATATAGTCTTCCCTTGGTTGAACCGGCCCGGGGTCACTTGTATCTCCCCCTCTTTTTTTTTGGACGAGTCATGCCCTCGTCACCTAAAATACACAAAACAAATAAAAAGGGGGAAAACGAGGTGAAAGGGAAAGGTAATTGGTCTCGTACTGACCTGACAACATATTCTGTTTCCCTGGCGGGGGCGGCAAAGGAGTTTCAAAAACCTCGCCTCTTCGTCCTCTTTTTGGGGGGCGTCCTTTTCGATGTGGTTCAACAGCTGCGCGGGCGACGGCGTCGCCGTGATATGAAGCTGGGGTCTCCTGTGTGAGCTCCCCATCGGGGTGCGCTCGCAATCGATCATTTTCAAGGGAAACTGGGGCAGTGGGAAAGAGGGGTTGTCGAGGTCCTTCCCTCTGGTAATTTGCAAGATCGTCGGATCGACACGTGGGGCTTGTAACAACAAATGGGTTGTATACCTAGGCTGGCACTTCCCTTAATTTTTGTTAACATTTTTGAAGGCGTTTCGGGTAGTTCGCACGCACCTTCCTCGTGCGTTTGCTAGCGGGGCGCGCGCATTCCTAAGTCAATCGCCATGACTCGTGGCTGCGAGGGGGGGCCTGCGGGTTCACTCTCTTCGTGTCTCGATGACAGACTCATCATATGGGTACTCCTGCAGTCGCAGTTCGGTTCCCTCTCTCCCAATTAATTTGCTTCCCTGGCGCTGCCCGCTGGGCTGGTATGGCCTTATTTTTCTTCGTTCGGGGCACGCGTGGCGTGTCCTCAATCTCCGAGGCAGACAGTCGGCGTAGGCGAAGTGACCTCACATAGCCAATATATACAGGGAAAACGGAGCAACCAAAAAGAAAAGAAAAAGAAAGCAGGGAGCGAATTCCGTAGCGAACTTAGGACTGCGTCGTTCGTGTAAAAACAATTGTTAGCGTATTCGTGAAGGGCTGTTGGTCCTCCTGAAACGACGGCGGAGGTTGTTAGCCATGCAGGTGTGTATCGCGACACGAATGAGCGGCAACGGGTAAAGGTAGATCATATGTCATGTTGAAGAGGCATGTACAGTTGAGTGTCCACACATGTTTTGCAAGGCCACCGACTGTCTTCTATGACAAGAATTGTCAACGAGTTTTTACTGAGGCGAGAACCCCCCTTCAAGACGAATGTCCCTTTCTTTCTTTAGTCCCCCCCCTGTAGAGAGGTGTGTTTTCAAACAAATGCTTCTCGATCCAGGGAAGTGTGACACCTTCGATGGACGCGTGCGTACTTGGGTATGCGTCATCATTTCGGGGTTGCAAAAAAAACATTGCCCCTTCAGAAAACCCTCTAGCTCAACGAGCGTTTTCCCCTCCTTCCTTGGAACCTTTCCGACACACTGGGGGTGTGTCCTGTGTCAGCTCTGCGTTCTAATTGCTGGTTCGGTATTAATTATACTCTTTTCGACGAAGTTTGATGCTGCTCCTGTACAGGTTGTGTCATTGAAACTGACATCGTCGGTGTAATCCCCATTTGAAAGAAGCACGTCCGTAAGGAACAAGAGCAATACTCCGTGGTCGAAGTGTATCAGCTGTAGTCCTTCGTTGCCCCTTTCTCCCCGACAATACAAATTTTCGCGTATGCGAAATGTGGGGTCCTTTGGATTTGTAGTTGCGCACCATCTTCTCTCGTGTTCCTGACGGGTGCAATTTTCTTCTCCTTCTCGTCCGTCTATCGATTTGCCTTGGGATCTTGTTGATCGAAGTCCGCGATACGCGGTCGCGTCGCCAGAGTCCTGCGACAACAAAAAGAAATAAGATAAAATAGAATAGAGTAAAACAGAACAGAAAAGAGGGAAAGAAACGAAACAAGGAAAAGACAGAGTTGAAGAGAAATCAAGGTGGTAAGTGCTAAGTAGACCGTCCTGAAAAAAAGATAATAGGACCGATTGTGAGCGTCGACGTCGGTCACCGCGGGTGAATTCGTAGCTGCGCTCTTCTGAGGGTGGTCCCTTTGGACGAGTCTTCGTGCTCGGCGAGCATGGGCAGTGTGTTAGCAGGGAGTGTGACGATCGGCTTCGTGTGAGGCCGGGTGGGGCTCGGCTGCAGGGCGACTTAGAATAGTTATGTCGCCGACTGTGGCAAACGATCACCACTTATCGTGCGTACTGCAGCTGCCGCAATTTTTCCTGCTTTTTGATTATAATTTCACAGCATGGCTGGAATCGACTTCTGACTTGTGTCGCCGGTTCAGCGGGTTGTTGTCAACACGCTTACATATCTATATATAATTTGGTTTCATCATCCCCCCCCACGTGGGCGGACCGTCCGTTCGAAACGTCATTTCTCGTGCGTACCGTGATGAAGCGTGTGTGTTTTCCGAGAGGCTCAATGCCTCATCCAAGGATACAGTCTCGCTTCTCTGCCTTGCTCTCCTTTCCTTCAAACTCCTTATCTGCGAACCCTGTAGATGTGTTCCTTTCTCGAAGTTCTGACCTCTCTGTTGTCTCTAACCTACTAATTCTATTTACGATGGCTATCCCGGTTGTGCGTGCGACGCTTACGTGGGTAAGGGTAGCCTTTTCCTTCGGAAATATGTGACTACCGCGCTGCGGAGGATCTGCTCAATAGGTTCCCACGTTGCGTCCTCGATGGTATACCCATACCACCTCACTTTGAGAATTAATTTCTCCTCGTCGTAGCCATGGTCCACGATCTTGTCGATCACATACTCCTGACTCTCGGTTCCTTCTTCCTGCGTGTCCAACTGTCCTTCCTCCTTCCGAAGATCTTCCAACTCATCCTCTTCTCTGGACTTTCCAAACTCGCGTAGGTCTGGAGGCGTCTCCGTTGTCGGCGTTCGACCAACTAAATTATCCTGGTCCCTCGTCGTAGGCGCACGGGTGTGAGGACGTTCCTCGTCCTCCATTACCTCTCCTTCTTCGTTTAGCTCCGGCTCTCCCAGGAACTGTAGCGCTTGCCGTAGGCCAGTTATCGGCGCATAGTCCATCGGGCTTGGGGCTAACTCCACCCTGTCTCGCGATACGCGTTCCTCCTGATCGCCAATGGCAATGACTACCGTATGTTGATCCGATCTTCGGACCTGATAAGGTCCTGTGGCGACTTGTGCCAGCTTGTGTTTCGGTTCGCTAGCCGTGCCCTGCTCCTTCCGAAGGAACACGTAGGACCCCGGCGGGATCTCATATTGCGGTTTGCGAAGGCGTGCGTCGAAATTTCGCTTGTACCGGGCATGTTCCTTTCGCAAACTCCTATCAGCGCCTTTCATCAGGCTTTCCAACCACGACTGCCATTTCAGGTAGTACGCTCGATTCGAGCTAAATCCTTCCAAACTTGGCTGTGCTTGTAACGCAATGCTTCTCGGCGCCCGAGCTAACACCAGCTCGAAGGGCGCGATATTCGTAGTTCGATGAACTTGCGTGTTGTATGCGAACGTCACAGCGTCGCTAAATAGGTCCCAGTCCTTGGGATGTTCTCCAACGTATTTTCGCAACGCGGAAGTCAGCGTGCGGTTAAACCTCTCAACTTGGCCGTTGGCTTGCGGGTGGTACGTAGTTGTGAACACATTGCGTATGCCGAGAATTCGACAGACGTTCTGAAAGAACCGGGCCGTGAACTGTGTTCCATTGTCGGACAGCAGCTTGACCGGCGGTCCGTACACGAATACCCAATGGTGAACGAAGGCTTGTGCGATGTGCGCCGCTGATATCTTCTTCAACGGTACGGTTCGTACCAGTTTCGAGTATCGATCGCTGATCACGAGAATGTACCGATTTCCTCGTTTAGTTGTAATTAGCTCGCCGAGGATGTCGATGGCGACAAACTCCAGCGGAGCTTTGGGCGTGAACAGCTTCATTTCCTTCGTGTTTCTTCTTAACTTCACCCTCTCCCGCGCGCATGCGGCGCAATTCTTCGCGACTGCATAGCAGTCTAGGGCCATCGTAGGCCAGTAAAAATATCTTCTCAAAGTCTTGTAAAGTTTCCTGCCTCCCGGGTGGCCTGCCAATTTTGCGTAGTGGCTCAACCCTAGGACGCGGTCCCTTAACGATTGTGGTATTACCACTTGTACAAACTCTGCCGCGGTACGGCATAGAGTTCCTTCGAGTTCCTCGGTCTCCATGCTGAATGTTCTCACCTTTCCGGCGTCCACTTCTTCCTTGATGCGGTTGCAGAAGGGGTCGACGGCTTGCTCGCGAATGAGCTCCTCCGGAGTGACAGCTTGGAATTGATCGAGGCGATCAGGGGCGGTCCCTCCCTCAAGAGCGAGGATGTCGTCTATCGCGTCAAAACTTTCCTCGTTCTCCACTGTACCCTCGGCCGGTTCGGCCATAAAGCATGGGATTTCGTCGTCGATTTCGTCGACGGTTTTTCCTGCGGTCCGTAATCTTGACAGGGCATCAGCTTGACTGTTCGCCTTGTCCTTCTTGTACTTGATTTCGAAATCGAATTCCGAGAGGCGGAGCCTCCGTCGGATTAGTCTCCCGCTGGGGTCGGTTACGTTCATCAACCACCTCAATGAGGCATGGTCGGTATGCACAATGAAGTGCTCGCCATATAGATATGGTCTTAAAGTCTGTACGGCCCAAATTACCGCTAGACATTCTTTTTCTGATACAGAATAGTTTCTCTCGGCTGCGGCTAACGTTCTTGAAAAGAACCCGATGGGTTTGCGTTGCGCATCCGGGTGTGTTTGAAATAGTGCAGCGCCTATTTGGTAGTCGCTTGCATCGGTGTCTACCGAGTAGGGTAGGTCCTTCTTCGGCAGCGCCAACACCGGCGGTGCCAAGATGGCGTCCTTGAGCTTATGAAAAGCTTTCTTGCACGGTTCGTCGAATCCTTCCAACTGGACCGGTTGTCGCTTCTTCAACAGTTGATTGAGCGGATGTGCGATTTTCGCATAATGCGGAACGAATCTGCGGTAGACATTACAAAGTCCCAAGAAGCTCCTGAGCTGGGTCTGCGTTTGAGGGTACCTGACTTGTTCTAATGCGACGGTTTGCGCAGCGTCCACTTCCAATGTACCTGGCCGAACTACATGGCCCAGGTACTTGATCTTTTCGACGAAAAATTCACACTTGCGAAGCTTGAGCTTCACACCTGCCTTCTCCAATACAGAAAGTATCTCATCCACGTGCACGATGTGCTCCTCCCACGACTTGCTAAAAATTATTATGTCGTCCAGATACACCAAGCAGCACTTCCAACGGAACGGAGAGAGCAGGATATCCATTGCTCTCTGAAACGTTGCTGGCACGTTAGTTAGCCCGAAGGGCATTCTTGAGAAGCGATACAGTCCTGAGTGACACGAAAATGCGGTCTTGTCGCGGTCGCGCTCAGGGATAGGCATCTGCCAATATCCCGAGATCGCGTCCAACGCGGAGAAAACCTTGGTGTCACCAAGCGAGTCCAGGCACTCATCCATGCGCGGTAAGGGGTACGTGTCCTTCACTGTCACTGCGTTCAACCTGCGGTAGTCTACGCAAAAACGCATTGACCCGTCCGGCTTGGGCACCAGCAACACGGGCGACGCCCATTCTGACTGCGCTGGTTCTATCGCTCCTGCCTTCAACATCTTCTGCACCTCTGCATCTTCTACTGCGCGGGCTTTAGGCCCGGCCCGATACGGGGCTTGTGCGATGGGACGAGTCTCGGGGATCAACTCGATCCGATGGACTGTGGTACTAATTTCGCCAAGCGTCCCATCCCACATCCTTGCATACTTCTTCAACATCCGACGGAACCGCTCGCGCAGCCGGTCCGGCACGTGGCTCAGGTCGAGTTCCTCCACGTCCGGCGGGGGAGATTCAATCCGCCGCTCCGGCGTCGTAGTTGCCGTCGCGGAGAGCCTTTCCTCCCGTTCCCCTTGCTGGTCCTCGCGCACTTGATCCGACGGTTCGCATCTTGCCTCGCCCGTAGGCGTCTTGGTGGAACTAGGAAAATTTTCCTTCTTCCTTTCTTGAATTCCGAGAACTTCACCAATGTTGGTTTTGCTCTCGAGCGCGGCTCTCGGGTGCGGTAATAATTCTGCCACCACTTGGCCTTTTTGCACCCTGACAGGGTATGTCCTAAAATTCGCAACGAGTAAACGAAATGGCCTGTCAGGCTCAACTTGAACGACACCATTCTTGCACGTCAACCCGTGCCTTTCGTACAACGACGAGTACGGCTGAACCACAACCAAGCCCGCCCTCTTCGAGGTGCATTCCACGACGCGTTGCGTCCCTGGCTCGATAGTCGTGGCTCTTGCCACTTTTACCTTAGGGGAAATTCGCTCCACCTTTCCATCATTCTCGTCCTCTCCCGGGACGAGATTCTTCTTCCCTCTTCTCGTCGAGAACCGCCTAACTATCGGAACCTCCGAGAAATCCGCCAACTCAACCGTTTTCTTCCTTGGATAAATTGCTTCCACAAACCGGTCACAGTAGTCCGCGCCTAGAATTAGCGGGACGGCTAGTTTTTCGCATACAATAAACTCGGCTGCGGCCACAAATTTTCCAAGCCTCACAGGCATTCTAATTGTGCCGAGAGTCCGGAGTGGCCTATTGTTTGCGTCGCCAATGTCTTGGGTCGGTCCGTAGGACACTAGAGATTCCATTCCAGCTGGGAGTTCCGATTTTCGCACAAGGTTTGGTCCCGCGCCGGTGTCTAAAACAGACAACACCCGGCTCATCAATCCGACTGTTGGTCCAATGTCCGCGTACACTTTGTAGTTTTTTCGCGCAAGAACCAAAATCTTCTCGGGACACTCCCTTCGCTTAACCCTGTACCAGGGTCTTCGAACTTCTTCCAGCGGATGATCTCGGGCTCGGCTCAAAATTTTCTTGACTTGAGCTGGCCCTTTGGGCATATCCACCAATCCAACAACCTCCTCCTCGAGGCCTTATTTTTCCCTTAGAGACGGGGAACCGGGCTGAGCCCCGGGCACAGTACGTCGACCCTGTGCCTCTTGCGACTCATGCGAGATTTCCCTTTCTAGTTTTCCTGCCGCTGCGGGATCCTTCTCACATCCGACGGCGCGGGCCCCGCGGTGGGCCCTCTGAAGGGTTGGTTCGACCTCGGCGTTGAAGCACTCGGCGTGCTCGCCGTCTGCGTATCGAACCAATTCTTGACCTGCAGGTAACTCGTCGATGGTATCCCTAACCTCTCCATCGGAGACAACGCCTCATAGTTTTCCAAGACTCGGTGCATTTCCCGGAGGGAAAGGATGCACGTTGGCGCGGCGTGCCCCTTTTCATAGCAATGATAGCACACCAGACCGTGCGTCTTGACGGGATACGGCGTCCTAGGTCCTCCACGGGCCGACGGCCTTCCTTGACGTTGCGGCCTTCCCATCCAGCCTGGCCTTCGAAACGTCGTACCCTTGTCTTCCATCGGAATGCGCGGCGCCGGCGTGTGGCCGCGCCCCCGAAACATCATCACGGGATCCGTGGGCTCTGAAAACGACTCCGTCGTATATGCAGGCGTCGGTAAAGTTGACGACCCGCTGTCCCCGTGGTCCTCGTGTCCGTAGCCCTCCGATGGCTCAATGAACTCGCCTTCGGCTACTAACGCTCCTTCGTAGTGATTTTCGCTACTTCCATGCGCACCGCGCTCATCTGACGCTGAAATAGACTCGGCTAAATGGACGGCGGCGTGACTTTTGCGACCGGGATAAGAAGCCCTTGGCTTCTTCCCCGCCCTGAACGTCGACGGCGTCTGAATCGTGACCATCTTGGTCTTCTTGTCCTTAGCGCGGCTCGCCGAGCCATGCGCCTTCGCGTAATTCACTAGTCTCAAAAATGAAACGTCCCGATTGTCTTGCCGGTATTGAGATACCATCGGCTTGATACTCGAATCGAGTCCTTCAATAAACATCGTCATCTGTTCTTCCATCGAATATACGTTTCCACATCGGTTGCTTGCGTCTGTCAGACGGATATAAAATTCCATCTCGTCTTCAGACGGTCTTTGCTGAACTTCTCGCAATGCGAGCACGGCTTGACGGATCGCCTCGTCGGTTGCGAAACTCCTCAACAACCACTGTACGGCCTCTGGCCAAACGGATATCTTTCCGTGATGGGCCCGGCCGTCTGAGACACCGAAGTGTACTGTCTCAAGGCGATGCCGCTTACAAATTCAGGCAACAGGCGGATCGCTTGCCCCTCGTTCATTTCTTGAGTATCGAACTCTTGAACTAATTTGCCAAAAAATCCAACACAAGGACCCCGTCCTCTCCTGTGAAGGTGTTGTCCTTCTTCACCTTAGGCGGAATATCTCTCCTAATTTTTCGCACGGCGGTCCGCCGGGAACTTGACAAATATGTCTGCGGGTTCCGCAAGCGGTACGTTCGGTACGAAAGTAATTTCTTGAAGAGGTAGTTGGTCGGATTCAGCTCCTCCAACTCCTCCCATCGCGGCCCGCGCCGCGTTGCGACATCTTCGGGCTCCGCCTCCTTGTCTCTCCGCGAGGCGGACGAAGTGACTCCGCCTCGTCTGGAGGAAATTTTCTTGCTTGACGAAATTCCGTTTCCGTCTTCTGAACGGCGTTCGGAATCGCCCGAATGGTTCGACGAACCGCCGTTACCATCTTCGGAGGGACCAAGCGACTCCGACTGTGAGTCGCGGTTCTCTGGATCGTCACTACAGTGACCCTTGCTTGTACGTCGCTTGTCCTTCTTCGAGGGCTTCGACTTGGAACTCCGCTGCCGAGCGGGCTTGTCCTTCTTCGACCGAAGGTCGCCCTCTCTACCCGAAGGGAGCGGCTCGTCGTCCGATCCTTGCGGAGCTTGATCCGCGGCCTTCTCAAGGTCCTTGAGACGTTGCGCGGCGCGATCGAATCGGTCATCGATGCTTGCTCTGAATTTTCTTAAGGACTCCAAGGCTTGATTTGCGTCGCGCCTCGCGTCCTTGACCGAAATTTTCAACGAGGCTAGGACCTCCGGCTCCAGACCGTAGGTCGCATCTCCTCGCTCCTTCTCGACGAGATCCACTCGAGCCGATAGCTCTCCCAAAACGGTGTGGAACTCGGATGCTTGCAACTCCAGTTGCTTCCGGACGAGGGCTAATTCAGCCTCGAGATTTTTTTTCACTTCTTCGCGAATTTCGCTGCTCATCTTCTCCAACTTCTCGTCGAGGTCAGTCTTGTCGGCGGCTATCCCCGTAGGGGATTCTTGATCTCCGGGGTCCGTGGCCGTATTGGCCTGGCTCCCGGTGCGAGGACCCCTCGGGATCCTCGACGCTCGTGCCGATCCGGCTCTGCTCGCCCCGGGACCGACGTCCCCGGGTACGCTTGTTGACATCGCTCGTACGAGCGGACCTACGCAGCAAAGAGGTTACAAACAGAAAGAAAATAAAAAAAGAGTCCGTTCCCAGACCACTTTTGTAGTGCGTCTCCAGACCGGGACTGTCGTCGACAAAAATTCTAGGTCGGGCCTCCTGCACAGTAAACAAAAATTCTAGGTCGGGAGACCACTTTTGTAGTGCAATGCGCCTGTTAGGCAGAGACCAAGGTCCGACGGTCCAACACAAACAACAGCAACAAAAACAACAACTGCCAACGGCACAGCGCTACGGAGTGTTCGAAGCTCCCTGTCCTCTTTAAGCGGGTGTGCGGCCCGCAGTAGCTGGGATTCCTGATAGGGGGGGTGGCAAAGAGAAGGGCCCAGCCCAGGATCGGTAAATGGTGGTAGAGACTTGTAAAGGCGACTGCTCGACGAGGTCGGAGGGGTGTTTAGGTAAACCTGGTCCGATGGGTCGTAAATCCAATGCTCGAAGAGCGCCTTGTACACCTTATACCCTTGATAAGGTCTTCAACGGGGACGTCGCAACGTAGCCCGTCGGGAAAGAAGAAAACGTAGCAGCGCTACACCGTCGTACTGCCCGATGGCAAAGTACCAACAACGGATTAGTCGCAACCAGATTCCGATGGAACCAACACTGAGAAAAGCACCACTGGTGCACCAACACAAAAGCCCGATGGCAAATGACGTCACGTTGCGGATCGCAATCCTACAAGGTGGGACCAACTCAAGATTAAGGGAAATTAGGATAGGGAAATAAAGGAAAATTGATAAGGGAAAACGGGACCCCGAGCGATAGAGGATGCCGTAGGCTTAGATAAAAGGGAGCGTCTTGTTAGAGACGGACTTCGACCAAGGCGACATTCAACTCCGGCAACTCGGGTTACCTTTACTGACTTGGTCGGCAGAGGGCTAAGGTATATATCGCCCCGCCGGAGCCACTACAGTAGCTCTCGGCGCTAGATCCTAGATCTAATCTAATGTCAAATAACTAAGGCCATCCCCACCGCGGAAGATTATCTATCTCTATAGCGCACATTTGTTGCTTGGCCATTGGCAGATTGCGGAGTGTAATGCCGGCCAAAATTACAGCTCTATTTGAGTTAGATAGTCTCTAATCTAATTGATGCCGATCAGCACTTTGAACATTACCGCGGCAAAGAAGTCTATTCTCTTCGCAACCTCGAGTCCACAAGGAGCGAGCATGGCGAAGCCCAATGAAGCACCTATCGATTGGAACTGGCTTGGCCGTGAGTGTGAGGAGATGAGGAAGTCCATGGGCTCGCTATCAAGCTCTAGCGGCGGTGAGCAGCAGCCAGCACTCGCTAGCGTGCACGACGACGATGACAGCGAGGATGATGAGATGGTGGTCGCGGCGGTGTCATTTCTGAGCGCCAGCAGCCGGGGCATAGGGCTTCCTCCGCGCTGGCATCGTGGCTCCACACATGGCCGGAGAGTGAACAAGCGGCGCGGCTTTGACTGGGGCATGGAACGAATAGTCGATGACTATTTCGCAGAAGATTGCGTATACAGTGTCGACGACTTCGAAAGAAGATTTAGGGTCCCAAGGCAGGTGTTTGAAAGGGTGAGGTATGCCCTTGAGGGGAGCGGCGTGTTCGTGCGGCGCGTCGATGCCTTAGGGGTCCCCGGTATTCACCCGCTGCAGAGAATCGTGGCGGCAATGCGCATGTTGTCGACAGGCGTAGGGGGCGATGTCGTGGATGAGTACTGCCGGGTGTCCGAAACCAGCGCTCTGATTTCGCTTAAGGAGTTCTCGAAAAGCGTTGTGGCGGCGTTTGGGGGCGAATACCTTAGGGCTCCGACTGAGTCAGATCTAAGGCGCATCATGGCCATCAACGCTGCTCGCGGATTTCCGGGCTGCATCGGCTCGATCGACTGCCAGCATTATAGGTGGAGGAGCTGCCCGAAGGCTTGGGCCGGGCAGTTTCAAGGGAAAGAGAAGAGCCCTACGCTGGTATTAGAGGCAATTGCGGACGCGGAGCTATGGTTTTGGCATGTATTCTTTGGCATGCCAGGGTCGTGCAATGACATCAATGTCCTCGACTCCTCGGAGACACTTTCGGGCATCATGAAGGGGATGTTTCCGCCGAAGATTGGCTACAAAGTTGGGAGCGAGGCGATGAGCTTCCCGTACTACCTGGCGGACGGCATATACCCCAATTGGCGCATCTTCATCAAGACGTTCAAAAGCCCACAATCTGCAGAAGAGTCTGCATTCGCCCAGGCGCAAGAGGCTGAGCGCAAGGATGTTGAGCGCGCGTTTGGTGTGCTCGTGCAGCGGTTTCAAATAGTCGCGAAGCCCATCAACTTGTGGTACCGAGATGACATTGCGGCCGTTGTGAAATGGTGCGTCATTCTGCACAACATGACCGTAGAGGCCCGGCGGGACAGCTACGAGTCGGGAATGGTGCATCTGTTGCAGTCTGAAGAGGCGAGGCTGTCCTCGGAGGGCGTGTCACAGATATTTCGGTGGCAATCACAGCAAGCGCTTGAAACCTCTGGCGAACTGTCTGATGGGATGTGGGCGGCGCAAGTTCTGAGCCGCGAGGAGGAGGTGACGTGCTCTGCTGCGCACAGGGAGCTGACCTGGAAGCTCATGAGGCACATTTGGGATCTCGAGGGCCGTCGCTCGTAGGTTTCTTGCGGAGACATAGGAGTAGGGCGTGCTCAGCGGGGCGAGGAGTAAAAGAAAGACTATGTTGACACCCATCAGGAGCAAAGGAGACAGTCCGCCCCCCCTACCCCGCAGTGTGGTCGCCACCGAGCCCATCTGCGGACAGCGCGGCTTGCAGACGGCTCTCTTGCTTCTTGCGAAGCATCCGCAGAATGTTGGCGACAGACCGGCCATCCTCATCAGTGGGCTTTGTCAGCGACGCCGCTGCAATTGTGGCCTGCGCAATGGCAACGGCGCTTCGGTCCTCGCCCGCCTCGTGACGGCGCCTCTCCGCTGCCAGGTCCTCTAGCCTGCTCCTTTCGGATCTGTCTTGCTGCTTCTCCGCAATATCCACCCTCCGGGTGAGCGCGTGGGCCATCGCCTGCATGGACGCAGCGACTGCCGGGTCCGCGCGGCTGCTTAAGCGCGCGGCCTTCGCGGCGCTCCTGCCGAGGGCTCCGCCGCGCCGCTTGTTCCCAATCGGCTCAGGGCTGCCCGGCAAAGGCATGGCATCAGGGACTGGAGTCGCACCTCTCGGAGGCGGGCTGGGGTCTTGATCGCCGCTCGACGACGGGGTGGGCGCGCCGGAGGCTCCGGGCCCAGCCCCATCTTCACCATCATCGCCGTCGCCCTCGCTGTTGTCATCGCCCCTTGAACCGTCGACACTGACGTGGTCAGTGTGCAGAGACCATTTGGGGTGAGCAGAGAGCACCCTCCAAGCCAGGAAGAGCGGCCACTGATGGCGGTCAAAGCTCTTGTTCTCGTAGTCCATTAGTTTCGCCCTCCCTAACAGAATTGCGACGGCCATTGCCTCGTTCTCCCCGTCTGTTGTTCCGGTTGGAGCAGAGGCCAACACTCTTCGCATGCAGGACTTGAACTTTGAACACCCAGCGGATATTTCAAACCAGTGTTGGCGAACCGCTGCCTCAGCCCTGTGGCTGTAGCGCCCGCTGGGGACGCTAGATGAAGTTGATGCACCATACTCTGCGAAGCGTTTCATTACGCCCTTGTAGAATACGGTGGCCTTTTGATCCGTCCCATGAATCGGGTCGCACGATGTTGCAATCCAGCTTTCAGCTAGATGCTGGTTCTCCTCAGCGCTCCACGCTCGCCTACGGCCTATATTTAGACACACTCTTCTCACCTCTACGCCGTGGCCCCCCTGCTTTCATTGCGCACACCTGCACCCCCTTGACCCATGTTGTACTGTAATCGCCCAACGAAAAGCGCGCGAGACGCGGAAGGCGCAGAAAACGCGGGAGACGCGGAAAAAGCGGGAGACGCGGAAAGCGCGCCGGCGGGAAACACAAGTTGCGCACTCTCACGGGCACGCACTGTTGCACACTCCCCGAAGTTCTTCCAGGTGTTCTGCACAAAGAAGGCGCGCGCGATGGCCAATGAAAAACATACAGAATGCACACGGGTTGTACAGAATGCACACGTGGGTATCTATTGCCACTCTCTATTCGACCAATAGACTCCAAACTGACTCTAAATTTCCAGAATATAGAGTCAGTTCACTATCTAATCTAAAGGATTCTCTAACCGTTTAGATTAGATTTGTTCGGTAATGTTGCACAAAATCCGTAACCAGAATTTTGGGCTTATCATACCTCAATAGAGATAGAAAATCTTCCGTGGTGGGGATGGCCTAATATGCGACTAATTAAAATTAATAATTAAAATAATAAAGTGAAATGATTTCCACTTTTGCTTGTCATACCCCATCATTTTCATCTCTTTTCACCCCCCTTTTCAGGTGCGTATTGTGTGGTGATTCCTTCATATGACTCCCAGTCATTCCTCTCTCACGTCGTTGGCCAACGGCACCTCCCCTTTTGCTCAGCCGTCATCACAGGTTATGGGCCTCATTGCTACTGCTGCGCACGCGAGTTCGAATCCCACCGTACACCTCCTTCCCACACTACCCTATCACAAGCTCACACGTCAACCACCCGACGTCGTTAGAAGCTACCTCTCACAAGCTCACACGTCAACCACCCGACGTCGTTAGAAGCAACCTCTCACAAGCCGACACGTCTCACACCCGACGTATTCACATGACGCCGAAAACCCATTTTCATCAGGTTTCAAGGTCCACCCCGCACTGTAAGACGTCATCAACACGCATCAAAAACCTTCAGGTTCAGGGTAAACCTGCGCTCATACTTTCAAGTTAATCCGGCAATCCTTCTCATTCAGTCACTCACATACGAGTTCAGGGGGACTGTGGTGATTCCTTCAACTCTTTCATTGAACTCGTCTGCTCATTCCCACTTTGCGATGCTTCCTTCTCTGCTGATTCCTTCATATGACTCCCAGTCATTCCTCTCTCACGTCGTTGGCCAACGGCACCTCCCCTTTTGCTCAGCCGTCATCACATATTGCACTACAATGCGGTCGGAGATATACAACCAACAACAATTCGAACGACGTTTTCCTCAAACCGTCTTGAAAATTCAGTTGCCGTGGTCTGATTAATGTCTTCTAAACTGACCAGTGAGATCCATGTACTTTCGTTGACACTGTATCTCTGCATTTGTTTACCAACAAAAGTAAGACCAGAGGGCAGTGTTGAGATATGTGCTCTTATGCCATAATGGCATTCAGCTTTGCGTCACTGTGCACTGTATCTTGATTTGTCTACGCAGGTTATTTCTGTGTAATATTTTCTATCTGCTGGGTACGCAAATGCGCTTTCGAGGACCACTGGCGAGGACCGCACCTGGCTTGTTCAGGTACACCGTATCGAAGCTATTTGCACCTTATTGTGTGTTTCTACGTTCTACCCGTGTACTGTGGCCGAGGGACTGCAACTAGTGCAGTAGTAGAGACTTTAGTGAACTCCACCGTCGAGACTAGCTAACGTCTACAGTATATATAGCTTACGGGATTACGTCGCTGAAGTAAAATTGGTATCCACCTATTCATTGAACTCTCCATTGTTCCCTTGTGTCTAACAACCAACTGACCCTTGCTGCATCACTGCACAAGTGGCAGAACCGACAGTTTACTTTGTATTCATGTAGCTTGTGCTGGCCGGAGAAAAAACGTTTTCCCTCTGCCACGTTTCTACCTGGACGGTTTCTCTGCTCGAATTTAACGTTGACAGCATATCTTGCGTAGTTAAAATTTAGGAAATTACTGCTCTTCGAGACGAAACTTACTCATTTTCCGTTTTTCTCCGACACGTGCCACCCATACATCATACTGTACATATATTCCAACTTCATTCGCAGATATGCAGTCATGAGACGTTTGAAGGTTGAAATGTTAACAGAATATAAACGACCTGCAAAATCCCATTTCTGACCATGCTTCAGGAAATTTAATGCCCTAAACAGCAAATCCTGAGATTTATTCCCGTTCGTTTACCTTGGCCAGCATTCCAGTTATTTGACAGATAGTCATCTATCATAAGGCTGATCTCAATGACTTGAGTTCAATCAATTTTTCACATACCCTCAGTGGATTCGAAGTTCCATAGTTGTATCAAGCGTCATGAATCGAGCAATTAGAGTCGTTTCAGTGATCACCAGCGACGTCATCGTCAAAATATGACTGATGATATCATTGAAGTGTCATTTGGTGATGTGGGAGATGGCCTTAACAACACGGGAGGGGTGCATTTCTGAGATAGGCCTGATGGAAACATTATATCGTATGGAATAAATGGGGAAGAGTGCCGTGAAATGGTTTTTCTTTATCAAATGCACAGTTTTTATATCTTGTACTGTTCAGTTTGAGTATACTGAAATTGTGAGGGACTTCTCATAAAAAGGCGAAAGTTTTCGTTTTCGAAAGTTAACTCGCAGTTTCGGATATGATGCCTAACTTAGCGTAACATGTGATTGATGTTTCAGTTGCACATTTGATCAACTTATCTACCGACATTTCCGAAACCCCACGTGATTCGAGCAATTAATATATTCGAGGCGCTGTATGTAGTTTCCCTATATTGTTGTTAATGAGCTGAATCTACATCGAGAACAGGGTCAATCTCTATGTGGTGATTCTGCAGTTTGTGAGGGTTCACGCAGAGAAGAGGTTCAGCTGGGCTGGCCAAGTACTTCACGTCCGATCCGCAAAGAATGAGGAGTAAATTTACGAAAGTAAAATCGACCAGAACAACTGTGTCTGAGGGAAAAATAACTGTTGATGAATTGCCGATGTTGGTGTTGGTTTATAATCTCACCGAAGTATTGTTATCGTATGTATTTATGTTTTGTTTTCTGTGATTTCCTCGCATGAAGCTCTATTACGTTCATGAATTTTCCTGTGTTTGTACGGACTTTTAGATCATCGTCGCTTTGAGCAGGACGATGTTGTCCCCACGAAGTGTTTTGAAGACATAAATGGGTCTCTGGTTAGTACAAAGGGCACCCATCAAATCCCAGTAGGGGAAAACAAAGGGTACTTTAAGAAGAAATATTCAGCATCTCTAACCGTCAGTTTCCGTCCGTCCGAAGACGTCGAGAGTAAAGAGGTACTGCATGTACCTAAAAACTAGATACCGGTATCTAAGTGTTTCCTTAGTTTTTAGAGAACTCAGTATTTTTCTTGAAGTATTTCCACACCACCTATTACCTTTCCCTCATTTCTTTTTCGCTCGTGGGTGAGGTTTCCTTCCACGAGTCTTGTTGTGGGTACAGTAATGTTCTTGCGTTTTACATACTTGACATTACATAGTTGTCGTCTTAGGGGGAGGAAAGACTAGAAAAGAAAATCAGAGGCCACTGCAAAGAAAGCTGCTTTCCGCCGTAACAGAAGCACCATTCTCCCATCTCCAAAACCCGTGCGGCACTTCATTCGATGTGTGGACTCTGAAGCCCGGTGGCTGGGTGGATTTAATAGAATGTTGGACCTCACTGACAGACAGCCAGTAAAGCAATAATAGAGGGTAGAGTTCCCGAGTCGCACAGAAGAACTATTGTTTCCTATGCGTGACTTGCATTGTTGGGGCTCGTACAGGACTGTAGCAGCCTTAGCTGGACACGTACTGTACTGTGGTACTTCATGTGGCACACATCTGCATTGCTGTGATGCAATCTCAAGCCTTGAGCTTGAACGTGCGATAAACTTGGGCAACCCCCTCCCCGCCCGAACTACATCCTCTTTGATCCATCCTTGACAACCCCCCTCCCCTTCGAGTCACTGTACCTGTCCCCCTCCCTTTAACATGTCCTTGGTCCCCTTCCCTTCCCTCAACTAATCACCTCCCCCACCCCAACCCGCCTCCAAAAATGTGCGTCGCCACTCCGCTGCTCCTCGCGCTCATGCTGCTCCTCCACTCGTCGCTCGCGCAGCATCTCGCGCTCTCATGCCGCGACCACCCGGCCTACCGGAAAGATTGGACCCCGCCACTCATCCGCGCTATAGAGCAGCTGGAGCGCCCGGCCATGCAGGAGAACATCCTCTACCACCCGCGTCACATGATGCACAATTACGCCCCTATCTCAGACCCCAACTCCACCATCTACTACAACTTGGACCTCTTCCGCTCTGGCGGCACGCGCGCTAAGGATCGCCTCGCCCGCTTGTACTTCCAGCGCCCGGCTCGCGCCTACCTCTTCCTCGGCGTCTCACCGGGCCTCTTTCATATCCACCATTCGCAGCGCCTCTCGCTCCCTAACTGGAGGGGACATGGCTGGGCCACGCTCGGCAGGCCGACTGACCTGTATCAGTTTGGCGTCTTCCAGAAGCTAGGTCGCACGCACATGCACCAGTACGTGTACGTCTTCTCGCGGCAGTCAGGCTCGGATAACTCCATCGTTATCCCGTCCGCATCATGGATACAGAAGCACATCAACGCCCGCTTCCGCGTCTTCCGCCACTTTCACGTCCGTGTTTCGGAGGCCAACGGCCGAGCTAGCCCCATGCCGGGGTACTTCCAAGGCTCCATGGTCGCGCCCAACCAGCCGTGCCCGAGCGCGCTGCACGAGACGTGGCGCGCCAAGATGGACGATCCGCACGATCCCGACACACGCGGACACTACTTTCAGACGTGGCACCCCGCGTGGGACCCGTGCTTCTGGTGCGCGTACGGCCACGAGCACGGCAGCTCGCCGCACCACCTGATGCGATATACGCCCAAGTATGGGTACGCCGCATGGAAAAACGGCAAGGAGTCCGAGGACGACGCCGGGTTCAAGGGGTTTGTGTTCCGCGTGGGCGTATTCAACGTGTTCTACATGATGCACGCACAGGCGAGCACGTTGCGCCGCGTCACCGAGGAGTACCATACGGTGCAGCTGGTGATCAAGCGGGCCGACACCGGCGCGTTGATGCTGGACATCACGCAGAAGGCGAGCTTCGGCTTCCTGACGGCGCGCGGGAAGCACGACGGCTTCGTGCCACTAACGGCGTACGACGCGCGCATGCAGGAATTGCAGAAGGCCAAGGATGTGCCGCGGCGCTTCCGCACCATCAACGTCGTCGACATGGGCCACCTGGACCGGCGGTTCCGCTACCAAAGCAACCCGATGCAGGGCGTGTACGAGCAGTGGATGACGACGATCCAGTGCATGAAGCACACGGCGTTCGGGGGGTTCATCGTGGACCTCAAGGCGCCGGGCACGGGCATTGTGTCGGCTGCTCGGAGCGACGTGGCCGTGCGGCTCGGGCCCAACGGCGAGTGGGAGGGCAAGACGCGGTTCCTGCGCAACGTCGGGGCGGCGCGCAGCGTGCGGCTGAACGAGGGCACGTTCGGGGCGGAGTTCTGTAAGTTCTCCAACGCGCCCAATGCCTCCGTCGACGGGTACTTTTACACCAGCCCACGGGCAGACGTGCTGCTGGACCGTCCCGGCAAGGGCGCGATTCGGCAGTATGTCGACAAACGCTTCTTCATGCAGGTGCGCGGCAGCTACGAGCCCGCCGAGCTCGGGCTCGGCTTCCATACAGACGAGGCGCGCGGGTTCTTCGGGGACATCGGGTATGGCATTGACCCAGACAGAAACTGATGCCTCGGCGCTGTAAAGAGTGGTGCAGGGATTAGACTTGACTTGTAAACTGAGGAATAATATTCCTCATACAGTCTCATACAGTATTATGTAAAAGGTGTAGCCGACATGCCGTATGGTAACTGAATACGTGTTTTTCGAAGCGGCGTGGGTGAAAGGGCGGGGGCGCCTAAGTTTGGTGACTAGCGAGACGAAGCGGGGTGCGGTGATGTGGCGGGGTTTGTAAACATGGAATCTGTGTTGCTTATAGATATGGGCGAATGAGGTCAGTTTGCGATGGACGTAATTTACTGTATGTTGGCAATGCCAACATACAGTAAATTACGTCCATCGCCATGCCAACTTGGCATGGCCTACACCACCTCGTGCGCGTTTTCCCCTTCAATCCCGTGGCGCGTTCTCCTGCGAGACGTCGCGCGCAACGATGCTACATGTCCATCGGGCAAGAACGTGCTCTGTTAAGACCGGCCCTGAGTCTGTCTGGAAAGCGCGGAGTCCACAGTGCGGGAAACACGAATTCGTGGCAGCCACAATTGTGGCAGGTATTGCACCTGCATGCTGGCGGAGACGGCGCCCTGATTTTTCAAGCTATTTTTTAAGCTATTTTTTGTCAGTGCTGCCCATCCGCACCAATCGAATGCAGCGATTGGGGCCTACACTGTAATGCTTCCGGCTTTTGCAATGTCTGCCAGAGTCTTCCGTGACATCTTCCGTGACATGAAGCATTTGTCAAAACGGAGAGCGTTCCAACCAATGGCCTCGCTCTCTGCCGCTGTATTCAGGTGCCGTTCGAGGAGGTCGTCGACATGAGGCTACTTTTCAACTTAATTTTCTACACTTGTGCTTGCTCAACAATACGGGAAAAGATACGCTTCTTGTACGCTCCCCACCGCAGTCGACTTCTGCGTTGTGGATGGATGGAATTTTGGTGAGGTCTACACGCCTTTTCCAGCCATTTCTAGAATGCCTACATAACAAGTCTTCTTGACCAACCTCAAAACGATACGTGTTGATATCTTCGAAACCGAAACGTTTGTAAAAAATGTCAACCGACTATTGAAACGTTACGATTCTTAGTCTTTCTATAAGGTTGCCCGTAGAGTCACGAAAACGCGTGTTTTGGAGGCGAGTTTGCTCGGATTTTCTGAAAGCAACATTTTCAAACAACGCGTTTGCAAAACTCACAGCATACCGAAAACTGGGCGCATGTGGGTTTTCCACGAGTTTCACATCCGCCTGATCACAGCACTGCCGGATCGACCCGTCTTGAAGGAAAACAAGCTGGGACTTCCGTTCTTTTCATCACCACAAACGAGTCTCAGACTACACGGGGCGTATCGATATGCCTCATGGACGCCGCTATCGCTTCATCTGCAGAGTCCATCAATGGATCAAAGCGCGACGGGATCTGCCACAGATACCGCCGAAGCAACCGCGAAAGATCGACATGTAGATGCTTCTAAAAAGAGTTCCTCTCCAAACGGCCCCCCTCATCCTGTCAAGAAGACGAAGCACATTGCCCTTTCGACTGAGAACCTTTCCATCCTTGTGGCGAGCTTCAATATTCGCTTCAGCGAGTATTCGCGCAGGTGAACGGGATCCGTCGGGCGGCACATCGATGTACCACACTTGCGCTTGTTGCGGGCAGGTACCTTGCTGGAGGTCAGTCCGCAAAACTTGTGATGGAAATTTTCAATCTCAGTTTTACTCTACGTCCAGAGAGTTTGTGGGCAAACGGAGAAAAGACAGCGTGTTATTTTACGGAAATCCTTTATGTATTCATGTCAATAAACATACATACGTAAAGGTTGTCCTTTGTCAACAACTGTTATCCTAACGTTTTGCAAGATTATATTGCCGAGGGCATGTGCGTTAAAGAAATGGTGTCCAAAACTGACTTTATTAAGTTGCGATTAATATACTGTTTTTTGAAAAAAAGCTGGCCTCATGCAGTGTACAGCATGAGGCATATCGCAAGTCGTCTAGTGTCTAGACGACAAGCAATTTGACCTCATATGAGGCCAGCTTTTTTTGCAAAAATATATAAATTAAATCGAAACTTCAAAACATTCAGTTTGGACACCATTTCTTTAACGTATACGCGCTCGGCAACAACATCTTGCAAAACATTGGGGTGGTGGTTGTCAATGCACAGAGAGACTAAGAATCTAATGAAGTATCAATGATGAGTTGACTTTTTAAACAGGCGTTTTGGTTTCGAAGATATCAACATAAAACGTTTTGAGGTTGGTTTTGGGCATTTTAAAAATGGCTGGAGAAGACGTGCAGATCTCACCAAACTCCACCCTTCCACAACGCAGAAGTCAACTGCCGTGTCGAGAGTATCTTTTTTCCATCTTGTTGAGCTAGCACAAGTCGAGAAAAATAAGTTGAAAAGTGACCTCATATGAGGTCATTTGTCACCTAGACACTAGGCACTACAGTGCTGTAGGTAGAGGATCTTCGCTCTAAAGTTAGTGTCTATTGGACAATGCGCCTCATTTGAGGATTTCGCTGTCAGACCGCACATGACAGCCTGTCCCGAAAAAGATAGGTATTGTGTAAAACCCCGAAGAAGATCGAAAGAACGAAGAGAAAGTGTTGGGATATCTTTGAATAAAGGTCACCAGCTTCTCACAGGTTATGGGCATATCACGCTAACCCACAATCTGCAACCACACACAACTCACCTCCATCACGCTAACCCCAAGCATAAGATCCCAACGGCTACAGAGGCGGCACTACATCTTTGACGAAGCCGAACTCACAGCTGAACTTCTCCGACTCGCACACCTTTCCGCTCACGACGATCAACATCCGTCAGACAAACAAGCAACAACTCACCGCAGTACATACGTCATGTCCCTCAACCCGAAAATCGGCATGCCTATCCTCGACCTGAGCAACTACGCTCCATGGCTCATGGTACTCAAGTCTGCAGCACAATACCGCAAGGTCTCTGACCACATCACGGGAAATCCACCAATTCTAGTCGACTCGGCCAAGACCGAATCACACAACACAAAAAGACCTCATCCACAAGATATTCGCGTCTATTCCTGCCGATATTGCAAACCTTTTCATCACACCCTCACATGAACCAGCCCCCTTCGATCTGATCACCAAAATCACTGAACATCTCGACACCTCCAACGAAAACGACCACCAATATCCAAATACGGAAGCCGAATCTATCCACTTCCTTCCTGGTATGACGATCGATTAGTACGAAGCAAAGCATCAGCACGTTCGATCAAAGATGCTCGCGGCCAGCTACCCTGCTACCCTGAAATCGAAAACCTCCGTCGAGTTCATGATCGCAAGACTCAAGTCCAACCATGAAACGACCCACATAAGCCCACAGCTCCTCTTCAACCTACCCAAAGACATCAAGGCCTTTCAACACCAATTCAAAAGGGTCATTGCCTACTGTGAGCCTCAGGAACACACTTACACGCCCCAAGAACTCATCGCTTCCTCACCCCCAGCATCATAGAGCCACAGAACATGCAAAGTAACTTCCCTCCTGAAGCAACTACTCAAGCGCCAGACCCGATCTCCCGCCCCCTAGCGCCCCTGCCGCTAGACTCCTGTCCCTGCCAACTCCACATAGATTTAGGCATCATCAGATAACACCATACTGACATCCAATGCCGCGACCCCGACCACCTCAACAATAAGAAACGCAAGTACAGCAGAACCGCCGCACAATTCGTACAGGCCCCCGACTACGCCAAACTTGTCGCTCACTTTCAAAAGCAGCTCCACGTAGATCATAACTCCGCCGCCACGCTCGAAACAGACGACAATGGTACGTTCATCCTCGACTTCGCCGCCCAACCCACCCACGTCGCCATCCCTCTCTCCCAGATGACACTGCTTCATAGCCCCCTTCACACTGTGACAGCCACTAACGAACAAACACCCTTCACACACCACGGCACCATACAGGTCCAGACGAAGAGTAACCACCTCATGACTGTCCAGGTCGTCGCCAACACAAGCATCAAGAACAACCTCTTCTCTGCAAAAGACATCACGACACATGGACTCTTCCTATTCACACCTACACAAGCCCTCCTCGTCAAGCGCCACCATTCTCTCATACTCCTTGCATCCCGGAATCACCGTGCACAAGCTTACGTCACCAATCCAAGCGCCACCAGTAACAGACCACTCCCAACACCCGCTCAGGCGGCGCGCACCGTCCCCTACCCAAAGAGACCGACCGACGGTAAAGACCAAACCCACCGCCCAACGATCGACTGCTCCCCAACTTCCCTCCGAACCACGTCTCCCACTCGCCACCAGAACACCGCCACACCAACTCACCGTACACCCCAATGGTCCTACCCCCAGATCGCCGATTGCCAAAACATGTACGTTCTATGAATGGCATCTCCGCCTTAACCATGTCCCGATTACCACACTCAGCAAAATGACCAGAGACCGAACCATCCCTGGTACACCCTGAGCGCTCACAACCCACCCCAACTATCACATGCTGCGCCTGCGCTTATGACAAACAAAAATCCTTCCGTCACAAACCGAATCTAAAACAATATCCCGTCGGGAATTATATTAGCTCAGACACATGTGGCCCCATCCACACCACTTCCAACCACAGCCACAACCACTTCCTCACCTTTGCTGATGCCCAAATTCGGGACCTTATCCTTTACTTCTTAAAGGACCGCAAGGAAGTCGGCCTCATTATACTCGCTCTCCTCGCGTGGCCAGTAACACAACGGCACCGACCACCTGCGGCATTCCGCTCCGACAGTACCAAACCAACGTACTTATGCCACTTTACAAGTCCTACAGTATTAATTTCAAAACTACAACCCCACACCAACCCCAGGAAAACTCACGCGCAGAACGTATCAACCACGCCCTGATAGCTGCCGCACGAGCCAATCTGTCCCATGCCCAACTACCGGACACGTATTGGGAGGACTTCAATTGCGGTGCAGCGTTTAAGTACAACATCATACGGCACATTGCACACGGCAGATCCCACAACGAAATCCGGCACATGCAGAACCCCTCGATGCCCCAAACATTGACCTTTGGACAGAAAGAAACAGCGTCCGTTCACCGCAAGAAAAAACTCTAGCCTCGCGCCGACCCAGTCCGCAACATGAATGGACTCACCGACACCACCATCATGGTACTGAACCTCCGCTCCAATGCCTACCGCCACATGTGCACGGCAGACTTTAAGCCGTACGCTGGCACCTCCATCCCCGTCTATCAGCATGCACGAGCCCTTCAAACCCAAATCCCAACGCAGATACCCATCACTACCACGGACCCCGTCACTTAGATCATCTCAGACATATTCTGATGCCACGGCATGGGCCGAAGCCCACAATGACGAACTACACACCCTGGACCGCAACGTGACGATCCACTGGCTCTCCCCATACACTACCCCGCAACACTCAAACCCACACCCTCTCAGAATGACAAATAGGTACAAATGGAACACTAACGGCACCGTCAAAAAAACGAAAACCCCACTGCACCGTGCCGGGCGACCTCATGACAGCAGGTACACACTATGAAATCCATACCAGCATCGCATACATGGCAGGGAGGACCACAGTACGATTGATATTCGCTATTGCCGCACATTGCGCATACCCCCCGGAACAAGCCGACATCGAAGCCGCGTACCTCCACGAACAGAATGACAAAAACCACTCAGTCTTTTTGAAGCAACCCACCCGGGCCAACGGCAAGCGCAAGCACCCAGGCACGGTTGACCGCCTTCTTTGTAACCTTTATGGCACCCCCTGCCGCCCACATTTATCTCACAGGGCTGGTGGCGCACCTCAAAACCTACGGGTACACACAGTGCCAAGCCGACCCCTGCCTCTTTACCACCCATACATCTGAAGGCATCATAGCCGTCACCGTCACCTTGGACTACTTTCTCAACATAGCGCCCCACGGACATCTGGTCGACAGCTTGCACACAGTCCTCTTACAAAAGTTCAGGGTTGAACGACTGGGTCCTCCCACTCAATACTTCAACTGGAAAGTCTCTCGCACTCACACCAGCTAAATACACCTGTCCCAGCCCCACGTATTTGCCCAAATCCTCGAAAAACTCCGACTCTCCAACTGCAATGCCAAACACACACCGTTTCCGGAAACCCCCAACGACGCAGACGCCAAGCAAGCCTCACTACTGGACGCTACGACAGCCCACACCTTCCGATAAACTACAGGAGACCTCCGGTACCTGCCCGATATCACGAGGCCCGACATTACGCACCCCACCAACCGACTAGCGGCCAGCATGCACAGACCAACCCAACATCGCTGGGAGCAGTTAAACGTGCTCCTCAGATACCTCCAAGGCTCCCACCACGTCTACATACTGTACATGCGCACTGCTACCCCTTTTTCCCCTTCCCCAGTGAACCTCGCAAGCTTTAGCGACTCTGATTGCACCAACACGACCAACCGCAAGTCCTACACAAGTGCACTGCATACTCTCGATCTCTCTCCTGTCAGTTGGACATCGACCAAGCAAAACGTAGCTGCGCTATGAACGTGTGAAGCTGAGTGGCTCACCGCCAAAACTACTTTCCAACAAGCCAATTGGCTCCGACGAATCCTTAACCACACTCCCTTCTCCGCAGCGCGACCGATGCGAATTCCATTCCACATTGGCAATAACGCAGCCATGTAAACCAGCAACAACAGCGCACCCACCAGACGCCGCAAACGTATAGCCGGGAGCTCGACAAATTTGTCTGCGGGTTCCTTACACGGTACGTCCGATACGATAACAATTTCTTTAAAAGGTAGTTGGTCGGATTCAGCTCCTCCAACTCCTCCAAACGCGGCCCGAGTCGCGTAGCGACGTCCTCTGGCTCAGCTTCCTTGTCTCTTTTTGAGGCGAACAAAGTGACCCCGCCTCTTGTGGAAGAAATTTCCTTGCTTTGCGAAATTCCGTTTCCTTCGTCCGAACGATGTTCGTAATCGCTTGAAAGGCTCGACGAATCGTCGTTGCTATATTCGGAGAGAACATTTGACTCTGACAATGAGTCTCAGTCCTCCGGGCCGTCACTACAGTGACTCTTGCTCCTGCGTCGCCGGTTCTTCGTCGAACTCTTCGACTTGAAACTCTGCTGTCGAGCGGGCCTGTCCTTCTTCGATCGACGATCGCCTTCTCCACCCGAATGGAGCGGCTCTTGGTCCAGTTCCGAATGCGCTGAGCCGGCGGCCTGCTCAAGATTCTTGGGACGTTGCGCCGCGCTGTCGAACCTGTCATCGATGCTGGTTTTGAATTTCCGGCGGGACTCCAGAGCATGATTCGCATCGCGCCTTGCGTCCCTGGCAGAAAGTTGCAACGAAGCTAGGAAATCCGGCTCCAGGCCGTTGGTCGCGTCACCGTTCTCGTTCTCGACGAGAGCCACGCGAGCTCTCAGCTCTCCCAACACGGTGTGGAACTCGGATGTTTGTAACTCCAGTTGCTTCTGCACGAGGGCTAATTCAACCTCGAGATTTTTTTTCATCTCTTGGCGCATTTCGCTGCCCATCTTCTGTAACCTGTTGTCCAGGTTATCCTTCTCGGCTTCAACCCCCGCCGGGGATTCTTGAACTTCTGGGTCTGTAGCCGTATTGGCTTGGCTTCGGGTGCGGGGTCCCCGCATGATCTTCAACGCCCGTGCCGACTCACTTCTGCTTGCCCCGGGACCGAAGTCCCCGGGTGCGCTTGTTGACATAGTTCGTCACAATAAAACGAACTTAACGTAACAAAAAAGAACACAATTACCTCAATGCGTACACAAATTCTAGAGACCACTTTTGTAGTGTTATTCGAGGTCGGGTTTTCCGTAGACTAATTCTAGGTGGGGAGACCACGTATGTAGTGCAATGCGCCTGTCCGGCAGATACCAAGGTCCCACGGTCCAACACAACAACAACTGCCGGATGCACAACACTACGGAATGTGCGACTCTCCCTTCCCCCTTCAAACGGGCTTGTAGCTCGTGGTAGCTCAGATCGCTGATGGGGGGAGCAAAGAGAGAGGCCCGGCCGGGGATCGGTGTGGTACAGACTTGTGAAGACCTTTGCTCGGTGAGTGTGGGGGGCTTCTGGGTAGGTCCCTCGATCCGCTGGGTTGTAAGTGCAATGCTCGACGAGCGTCTTCAACACCTTATACACGCGAGATGGTCTTCGACGAGGGCGTCGCAACGCAGCCCGACGGGATAAGGTCACAGTAGCAGCGCTACACCAACGTGTCGCCCGATGGCAAAACACACCACCCCAACTAGGTCGCAACCGTAGCCGATGGCACCAACACTGACTTATACACACGATAAGCCCTTCGAGGGAGACATCGTCGCAACAGTCTCCGTCGGAAGTAGGACAAAATGGCAACGCTACACCAAAGTGTCGCCCGATGGCAAAAATACCAACACCGGTTCGGTCGCACCCAATATCG
Organism: Chondrus crispus; assembly: GCF_000350225.1. Lineage (NCBI taxonomy): Eukaryota > Rhodophyta > Florideophyceae > Gigartinales > Gigartinaceae > Chondrus > Chondrus crispus. Next base: position 50,810 of record NW_005179176.1, read on the forward strand.
ATGGTACCAACACAAGATACGGGAAATAGAGGTCGAATTAGAAATAGAAAATGGAATGGAAAAGGTAAATGGATAAGGAAAAGGGACCCCCGAGCGCGAATGATAACTTAAGCTAGAGTACAAGGGAATGTCTTATATAAGACGGACTTCGACCAAGGTGTTATTCAACTCTGGCAACTCGGGTTACCTTTACTGATTTGGTCGTCAATAAGCTAAGGTATATATCGCCTCGCCGGAGCCACTACAGTAGCTCCCGGCGCTAGATCCTAGATCTAATCTAAAGTTAGCCAAATTAATGGTAACTAAATAACATAAAATAATTAAAAATTAAAACTGTCCAATTATTCACACGTGTGTCCCCCATCCCGGACTATTTTTCATATCCAATTATTTCCTTTCGTTTCACCCCCTGTAGACCCCCCATATTGCACTACAGAACGTACAAGATGCAGACCCCGCTCGAATGCAATGAGGCCTTATCCGTGATGCAGCCTGTGTGTCGTTGCCAATGATTTGAAATGCGCGTGTCAAGCGCGCCGCCTGACATGTCCTTTTTGAAATTTGAGTTTCATTTCCGATTGCAAGCAGGTAGGGAGATTTCCACTGGGCAACATGTGCGGTCCAGGCCTCAATGAGCTCCAAATGATGCACTATCTGCCTCACACTTTCACGTGGATCATACAAACACCTGCGTTACAAACGGACAGCTCTCCGATCGTTCGCCTTTCGGCCGGGTGTCACGGACGGTATCTCATACACCACGCTATTCCTCGAGTTTGTTATAATCCAAGCAGGCTCAAATTTGGCTGACAACCACGGCCTACCAAAGGTGTAAAATTGAAATACTAGTGAAGCACAGTCTCTTGCAACACCCGTCCCGCCATTGTCCAGAGCCTAGATGCGAGCCCGCGCAATTTCAAAAATAGCCTCAAACGGCATTGCCAGACGGGGGTCACATGTGTTGCAACCAATTTCTTTTAGTACCCTTTTCTATATTTTATAATAAGCTCTCTGGCGGACGTCGAGCGGTCTGCAGGGGGTATTACTCCAAGCGCACGGAGAGAAGTGTTGACAACGGAGATGTGGCGGGCAACTGGGGTCGGACCAACATGCCCTTCCTCATACAGCCATCCCAAATAAGCGATGATATCACACTCATCAATTTGGAGTGCATCGCGAACTTCTTCCTTCTAGTGCACTGGCATTCTTCTCACCATTTCCTTTTCCCGGACAGCTGTCCCAACGGCCGCATCCCACGGGTACCCGTGGACAACTCTCCACGTGTGACCGTGTCCATATCCCCACGTGTGGGAGCTTCAATCCCCACGTGTACAGGGGGCTCCTTTGGCATTCTCTGCCACCCCTGGTTTATTAATGTATTTTAGTTAGTTCATTATTAATCCGACGCCTGCTAATATATAGCCGACGCCCGGCTCTAAATAAACCATCACGAAGCCTTGGGTCTACGACCAGAGTCTTTGGGACTGGGAGTCGTAGCCTCGCGTCTAGTATTAGCCTACCGCTAGAGATTGCTCCCGTGACAGAGGAGCTTGCTGCTCACCGTCAGAGAATTACTGTCTTTAAGACGCCCCGCCCAATCCGTTTCCTGGTCCCCAGGGTGTATCGGAGACACAAAACCAAGCCCCCGCAGCTGTGATCTCTCCGACTACAGTCGGAGTAGCTACCCTCTCTCCCGCTGAGGAGTTACCCCTGTTGAATAAGAGCTTGCTCTTTTTAAACGTGACAATTCCGGCGCTGCAAGCCGCAGGGATACCGGTCCCGTCCATGGCGACCGCTCCCCAATTCTCCACCAACCCGCAGGCGTCGCGAACCGCGGCCGGAGCCTCCCGCGAGGTAGCCTCCGCCGGACCAAGCCACCTTGAAGGTTACTTACCTTCCCAGAATTTACTGGGGGGAACCCCGACCAAGGGGGAAGTTCAGACATCGATGGGAGTGGACGACGAAAGAAGTCCAATCCCAGTCCGAAAGAGCGGACGTCTCACCTTCGCAAAGGACGAAAGGGTAACTACACTCCCGAGGACTCGCCCTCGAGATACTCGAGCCCGTTCTCGTCATCTTCCAATGACTCGAAATGCAATTCCGAGTCAGAGTCGCTCAGGGCTCCAACGCCGATGTTCGGCCCCAAACAGAAAAGGGATTCTGTCTGGAAGCCAGCGAACCACCGGTTCCGGGGTTTGTGCAACTACTGAGCATATAGCCTCGTGGATACCGATCAGACCTTGCACGACAAGGTCTACGCTGCCACCCGTAAGAGGGTGCAGTACCTCCTCTTTGACATGGGAGAGTATAAATTCAGCGGGGTAGACCTGATCAGGGTCATCGGTTTCCTTGCTCGTTGCAACGAAAATTTTGACAACGCAAATATGACAGAGACGATGGGCCTGATGGCCCTACCCCACCTGCTGGCACCGCCCGCCAGGGAGACGTACGAGTCCCATCTGGGTCTTCACCGCAAATCTCAAGGGATCGCGAGCTGGGCCGCAGCCGTCAATTGCCAGATACGCACGTATGCGACCAACCTCGAGATCAAGCGGGCTCTCATTACGCTGAGGGAGCTGCACCAGAAGCCGGGCGAATTGGGAACCGGGTATGCTATTCGAATGTCCACCGCCTCTCGGAAGGTGCGGGGACATACACTCGCCGTACGAAAGAACGACTCTCTCTATAGTGAGACTCACTCCCGCGATCGAGCCGTTGGTATTACAAGCTTGCGAGGATCGACTGCGATCCTCTTTCGAGGATACCGCCCATGGGCCTTCACATGGCGACGCCTTTCGGGCCCAGGATGCTTCTGTGCGCCGAGTGGACTTCGGGAAGCCCCGCCCTGTTACACAGGTTTTCGCCGCCCTCGACGGCGCTCCGTCGACGTCGACCGGCCCCCGCCCAGTTTTCAGACGGCCCGGGGAGCCGAGAATTACTTCGCTATAGAAGGTGACAAGTCGGGGGGACCCCTTCCTTCCCAACAGAAGAATCCTCCCACAATGATGGAGACTCGCTATTCTACGGCGATCAGCGCCCGCCACATCAACCCGCTCCAGAGCCCACCGAGGGCTCTCGCGAAATTCAACCCGGGCCAACGTCCCGTAGTTGCCAGAAGGATCGGCGGGGACAGAGGTCCCCGCAGATCATCTGCTTCACCTCTTATCGAATCGGGGACCATAAATGGAAGAACCAAATGATGGCGCGCAGCTTCAGAAATTATTCTGTGTACTGCAATGGGTCAAGACCGGCCTCCCAACCTTCAAACGTATCGCCGAACCTCTTCCCAATTTCATCGAAAAGGTATATGTGCGTTCCAACACACGCAAAAAGCCCTCCGTCGCTCGCATTTCACTGATAGATGTAGGCTGAGGCCAGACGGAACGTCAGGCCTTCAAGTCATGTATAGAAGCCCTAGCTCGTCGCGTCACACTGGCGCATCGTGACAAGGAGAAACGGCTCTGTGTGTACACAGACGCCTCGGATAAATTCTGGTCTGGCATAATGACGCAAGTTCCAACTGCTGACACGAACCTACCGCATGCCGAACGACGCCACGAACCGCTTGCCTCCCTCTCCTTTAGGTTAAATTCGCGACAAACTCGTTGGTTTGTACTTGAAAAGGAAGCCTACGCAGTCCTAGCGACCCTTCAACGCATGCACTGACTGCCCACTACATCTACTAGATTTGACTTGTTTACTGGTCACAATAACCTGGTCTACTTGGTCGGTTCATGTTCCATCGTTACTGCTATGTTGCAAACTTCACTACGTAAGGTACTGCGCTGGGCTGTTAGACTTTCCGCATACAACTACACCTGTATGCACAATCGCGGCACTGAAAATGTCTGTGCCGATCTCCTAGGCCGCTTGGGCACCACCACCAACTATCCGTCGTGTCGTCCGTATTCCCGCTTTACCAAGTGGTTCGGCTGAAGATTTCGAATGGCCTTCTAACCGCGACATTGCTAATGCCCAAACCGAAACGACGAATCCCCATCCTCAAAATCTCCAGGAGTACAACGGTCTCTGGCGCACTCCTACGGGTTCCATTTGGATACCCGACGACTCCACAGACCTACAACTTCGCTTGTATGTCCTCGCCCACATCAGTGCTGCCGGCCACCGTGGCTCAAACGCAACGACACACGTCATGTCTAAATCCTATTACTGGTCCACACAGTCCGCCAACATAGACGCATTTTTCAAAGCGTGCATCCACTGCCTTTACGCAACAGTCGTCCGAAACAGCAATGGTCGTTTCCGGATTGATGCGAATCATTGACAAAGACGGGGAACTGAAAGTACAAGTGCGTTGGAAAGGTCTTACAGACTCCGAGGGCCCTTTCGAACCACTTCAACGTATCCACGACGAGGTACCAAAAATGCTTCTCAAGCTACTCACCCGATAGTCCAGTCCTATGGCGCTCATATCTCGCGCACGTCGTGCACTTCGCCTCTGATGGGGAAATGTAACCATGTCAACGACCGTTGAACTTGTTTATCGTTTCGGCCAAATTGTCTTCCACGCAGGCTCTGCCAATTTGGTATTGTGTAGCCATAGCGGCATCCGCTCAACTTGTTCTATTGAGTCAGCACGGCCCAATATCCTTCCTTGCCTCTTCAGTTACTTAATCACAGCGTCATCCTTTCGGAAGGTTCGCACAGTACAGTAATCAGTCCTCTTACCTTCTGCAACGAAGGATTTAAGTAGACCCTCCAGTAAACCTCGAAGGTGGTTGTCCGCCATCGAAGCATCACTTTTTCCACAGATCTAACCTTTTCCTCTTTCGCCCTGCCCACCACCAAGTGTGGCAGCGCACGAATGCATGGCTGGAATGTTTTCCTGCAAAGTAGTGAACGGTTCCGAGGTAGGAGTCTCGTGATCGAATCCCAGCCATTTCGTATAGACCTCGTACTGGTCGTTGTGGCCATTGAAGCGGAGTTCTAGCAGCTTCTCAACTGCGTGGAGGTTAGAATTGTTGTTCGCTGTCGTGTCCAACACGACATAAACTCCCGTAACTCTCTGAAGTCCTTGCCAGATGACGCGGAGCTTATGTCCATTGGTTCCCGCTTTCTGGGCTACTAGTACGTAGTCACCGACTTCGAAATTGATAGAACGCACATGTGCCTTTTCATTATAACTTTTCACGTCTGCTTCTCGTGCGTTGCTGTGTCCAAGGCGTGTTTCGCGATGCACATGCACCAGAGCTTGGATCAGCACGTTCGTTTTCATGATGCGCTGTGATCGAATGAACTCAATTGAGGTTGGGAACAGAACAACCGGTGGCACCGGATATCGTAGCGAGTGGTCGGCAGGGAGTCCATTTAAAATCGTGATGGGTGCTCGCTTACCCAAGCTTGGACGGACTGAGTAGTTGAAAATGCTCTAGACCAAAAGGAAAACAATAGGCCACTCCGCTTCCTTCACGCGGAATTCGGAAAGTAGAGCACGGCAGGCTCGCAAAACCTCGTTGCATACTGTTTCTACTGTCGTATTGGATTGCGGACAGTATGGTGTGGTGAACTCGTAATGTGAATGTAGGCGGCGATTGACTACTGTCATGACCTTGTTCTTAAAGTGGCTGCCACGACCTGAATTCCACATGAAAACCACACCAAACAACGAAAACTTGGATCAGGATGGAGACGGTGGTTTCTGCATCGTCAGTCACACAAGCTTCCAGCCTAGGAAACTCTGCGGAGTCATCCTTGAGAATGAGAATATAAACGTTCGGCTGTTTCGCTTTTCCCATAGACAAGGAGTCGAAATGTAAATGCCCTTTTGACACATCTGCATGCACTGCATGTTCTCATGGCCTTGGTATGCGTTTCCCATCTATTTTAACCCCCAATAGAGACATGTATTGCAGAATGTAGCAATGTCGCTATTCATGGCTTTCCAAAAGAAGTGTTTTCCAATCATTGCCCTGATAGCGCCCAAACATCGATGTCTGCCACGACCACACTGGCCAATGACTCAAACACGCAGATGAGGCCTCTGGGCTGAGGCTAGAATCCACAATAGATCTTTTTCTGTTTTCCAAATTCCACGAAATTCTTGAGTTTATTTGGAGCATCCTCCTTTTCGAATGCCGTGGACCTTTTCCTTGCAATTTCTTCGATCTGAGGCCGGCTGAAGGCTGGATTCAGGTCTGGTGCGATGAATTCGATAAGCAGAGAGGCAATGCGGGCTTGATCTAGTGCATTTCGGGTAGACGATGCATTACGCAGCGAGATGAAAGGTCTGCTCAGCAGTTCTCGTCTCCAGATATGTGAACAATAGTGTAACTAAAGGCAAAAAGGGACGGCGCCCATCTCTCGATTTTGTTCAGCACATGTTTCTGCAGACTGGGATTGGTACACGGTGGGGTAAAGATATAGACCAGATTCCTTTAGTCCGTAAAGAGCTTAAACACTCCGAACGAAGCTACATATAATCTAGGCGAGTGACGAATTGGACTATAGCAAATGCCTCATTCTCAGATGCGGAGCAACACACACTGGAACCATGGAAGTATCTCGAGAGAAACGGTAAGGGCTCATGTCGCTTTGTTGAGAAAACTGCATCGAGATCTACTCCAGTAATCTGCGATATACACCTAACCAATGTTCGCCACTGACATCCGCAAAGAGGAACAGAGTTTTCGCAGGGTCTGGGTGGGGCAGAGTGTGAGAGGTTGCGATGGCTTTCTTGACTTCTTCGAAGCACTGAATGTGGGTGCTGTTCCATGAAGTATCCGTAAGCTTCACTTTGGCAGCAGCACTCTTCCTACAGGACCCATCCAGGGAAAGCACCTCTTCGAGTACAGTTGAGAGCAGGAATACCAAGGTTTTATACTGAGGAATTAACATCCTCATCCAGTTCACAGCGCAGATGAACTGCTGCAGCTGATCGCCTGCAATTGGAGCAGGCATCTGCAGCAGAGACTCCATACGCTTCGGGTCCACCCTGATACCCTCTTCACATATGATCCTTCCGCACCAATGTACAGTAGTTAAGTAAAACTGGCACTTGCGCGCATGTAGCTTGATCCTGTGTTCACCGCAGATAGAGAAGCATTCCCTTAGTTTGCAGAAAAGTTGGTCTTCATTTGTGCAGTGAAGTAGAATTTCATCGAGCCACTGCAACATCCAGTCGCGAAGCGACAGACAGATCTCCGCTACTGTACTCCAGAAGTAAAAAGTAGCATTTGTCTATACGTGTAGTACTCGGTTCGGTGTGAAGACGTCATCAGGCGTTATGAAGCCCTGACATTCATGCTCAGTTTCATGTAAGGACATCTGCAAATACCCTTGATAAAGGTCAATAGTGGCGAAACCCTTTTCTCCGGCGAATTCTGAAACTGCTGTCTCAAAGTGAGGTATCGGGCACGTGAAAGGTATTCTGTGATTGTTGACCGGACGAAGGCCCACCGTAAAACGGAACTGTTCCGGTCCAATTTTCAGCACGAGCAGGAATGCGCAGGCCAATTGAAACTGATTGTTGCGTCTGACTGGTCCTGGTTGTAGCATTTCGTCCGTTTTGGCTCTCAAAAAAGCAGCCTGCGGTGGAGAAGATCGTCTGCCTTTTACACGTACTGCCTTGGCATTCTTTTTAGGTGAATTTGCATAGGCAGTATCCTGGCGGGAGGATCTGATGCCATGCTTGTCAGGAATTGTCTCTGTATTCCGTCAATATGGAATCTAGCTCGCCGTGGAGGTGTACTGGAAGACCGTTGGCAATGGCATCTTGTACGCGGACATGAAGAGCTTGCGTATTCGTTAACGTATCGTTGCGTCCAGGACCCAGTTCATCGTCTATTCGTAAGGGGTCGTCATCTGCTCCGTCGCCATAGAAAAGAGCTGATGGAGCATGATCGAGAATGCCTCTTGTATCCCCTGTTGCTACTGGAAGGATAGAAGGACCTCTGGCATATTCTCGAGAAAGAGTAAGAATTCAATATTTCGGAGTCGCAGTGGATTACCATTTGTGTCTAGGGTATTCGAGATGGGAGCCTTTTTCGTTGCTTTCAACACCATTTCAGACTCTCCATCACGCTTGCTCAGTGCCAGTACTATTTTGATGGGCGTCCTGAGAGGAAACACTTGCATGAATACTCCGGCGTCGGCGCATTATTGTAAGTGCCACTGGTACAGTGCTGAATGATCAGCACCATAGTCGCCATTGACTACCACTGACACTACGCCAAACAGCAACCCAGAAAGACGTCTAGTGATATCTGAAAGCAGCATACTCGGTACTGCAGTTGGACGGGTGCTTGAGCTCGTTTCCATTAAGGCGTTGATAGTTCCGTTCGGCTTCGCCCTTGTAAAACTAGAGGTATTTATCTGCTCTCTCCTCGACGGTAGTGGCAATACAGTCCTTGAGCAAGTGGCGTTTGTTGCATTTCTTGGTAGGCAAGCAGTGTGGTAGCTCCTTGTCATTGAAACTTGTGCCTCCACGGTTGTTGGCTAATCTGTTGGTTGGCCTTTCCTTCGAGATTCCATCCCAGCTCCACTTTGAACTGCCTGAAACCCCTCTTTCCGAGCTTCCTGCTTTTTTACGCCTCCTTTTTCTACGAAGATTTGCAGAAGGGGGGCTTTGCCTGCTCAGACGAGTTGGAATCGTGCGTACTCTCGATAGAATCGAATTTGTCCCAGGCCACAACCGCCATAACACAGCGATTGTAAAACGGCAACAATTTCTTTCGCAATTTTTGTTTCCCAATCTCCAGGTCATACTCGATCTTGTTCCTCAATTCTGGTGGCTTCAAAAGCGTGAACATTTGTGAAATGACTAGTTTAGGATTTGATTCGACTAAGTGGTCCCACTTTTTAGTCCGTAGGAACGTGTTGAAGTCCATGAACAAGCCTTTGTTTCGAATCTCTGGGTCAGGCTCATTCATATTTATACGAACATGGCTTTTCATAGCTGCTTCGAGTTCCTGGAGACTCAAGGAATCGAGACTGACATTGGCATTCGTGTTGAGCCACACTCGAATATCGTCATCGGTGAGCTCCTTCGCGTTTGTTATTCCAGTGAACTAGCCGAATTCCTTCAAAGATAGTAGCACATCCCTGAAGATAGAAGCCTTGATATATATCCATTGGATTGTAATGCCAGTGGCTTGCGCGTCGGCGTTGCACAGGACATAATTTTCCCTTTCTCACAGAAACACGTTGTGCTTGCGTCCCAGCCCCCGTAGCAGTGGATGTGGAATCGGCGTAAACAGGCTTTGTCCCACGGATGGGCCCATTGAAGAAGCCATGACTGTGAAACCAAAACAAGTTTAGTGATCACTATTGCCCGTTGTGCAGAAAAAGCAGAGATGAGAGATGGGCCTCATCGACGTTTGTTGTCGCCAGAGTCTTAAGTACAGAAGTAAAGAAAATGAATATGTAAACAACAATGGGAAGCGAGCATGGTCTGAACAATTTTAGGAGACGGGGACCTGTAGGGCCCGTAGAGACTCTGCAACTGCTGGTCGTTGGTGCGGGCGCATATGTAATTTTTGCATTTTGCATCATGCCTGACTCAACATGAAATCCCTTCAGAGCACAGTGGCCAGCCACGCATTATTGAGCGTTGCAATACACACATAGTTCCAAAACATTCCCATCCCGTAGAAGACACAATCCAAATTCCTCAGCGACGCCACTCTTTGAGAGGATTGGGCTTCCTAAGCAATCTCGCGTATTATTACATCCATGTAATCTTTCAACGGCTTTGTATTCTTTAATTGCCTCTTCATTATTGCCCTGCCCCAGTGATGTAGCATGGGTCAGTTCATTTTGAAAGAAAAGAAACAATGAAGAGTTCACCAAACAGATTGATACCCATTTCACTGAAGCGCCGCCATCGCGTAAGCTATAGACACTGTAGAAAGTAGCTACTCTCGACAATGGCGTTCGTCACAGTCTATACTACAGCACTAAATGCACTCCCTCGTTCTATGCACAACTGTAGGGCGTAGGAACACACAATGAGAGGCACACAATGAGGGGCACATAACTTCGATAGGACGATCTTGAATAAGTAAGAAGCAGCACTTGCCATTACAATTGTGGTCTTCGAAAGCGCATTCGTACACATAGCAGATATAATATTACAAAAGATATTACTTGATTAGTATGAATATGACTGTTCGTAACATGAATATCTGTATTGTATTACAATGGAGCCCAACCGCGAGTATTGCTGTAATGCGTAATAACAGATAAAAACATTAATATTCGACCGCAGATTTGCTTGTACCGTATAAAACTAGTTGACGTGTACGAAATTCTCAAATACACCTCAACACAGTGTTTAACCTGGACCAGGTTAAATTTGAAGCCCACTTTTCGATATCCACTCATGACGTAATCTGGACCATGTTAGTTTTGATCCAGGCTAATTAGTATGGAATCCCAGAACAACCTGCACCGTTTTATTTTCGGGTAGCCATTTGAACCTGGATGCAGTCACCATACGCATCGCCACGACTCTTCCTTCGATTGGCTCACCATCAAAATGATTGAAATGTGCCGAAATAGTGGCCTGCAGCTATGGGACAACTGCTTGTCCTCCCACAAACCGTTCAAATTGAAAGCCAGAGCCGCTTCGGATCATCTTTAATACTGTATTATCCGGCAATATGATTAGGGTAGGAGGAGGCCTGGTCACAATAATTAATCTGGACCATATTAATTTCGAATCCATACTATTTTGTGTATCTAGGTTAAATACTGCGATCAGTGTATGCAGTAAATTCGAAATTCACTAGAAGATGAACATTGCATTACTTTTTCTGAAATTACTAAACGAAATGAAGGAAATCACGACGCATACGGCGTCCCGTTGTAAAATTAGTTGGCATTTTAAAATCAGGGACCAAAAGAGGTACCACAACGGATTGTGGAAAAAAGAGACAGAGCCTGATATTGCTCTTGACGAATGATAAATGGGGTAGGGTGAATAGGATGATCAGCATAAACGTTCGCCTCTGGCCTCCTATATTTTCTTCTCATGTTTTATGCCACATTAAATACTACGCTGCTGTGATTCTTTCGTCACAACATGTCATCATCGCTATAAATGAATTGCGATATTCTTTCATTTCTGTAAGTTGTGTTGCTTGCTTTCCTTCGCTTATCGGTGCTTTACTGCTCCCATCTGTACATATTCATCCCACCACTGCCAACCGTTAGCCTGACATTCTAACGTACGTTTAACGCTCTTTTCTGACGGTTCCCTGTTTGCCACAAGGTTATGTGTCCCTTGGCGTATGCTTCTGTCCCCTGCATACCTTAAGGTGCTAATTTTGGGAAAAGGCATATTCGTGAATCATATGAATGCCGGTTGATCTCAAGTAGCACTATAGTCGAATCGTAATACCGATTCTCACACAGCCTCTAGTCAATCTAAAATATGTAGAGCGACTGGCTGCTGTGGTTAATTACATTCCGCTCTGTCATATGATTGGCCACGCAACAGATCCAATGGTAGACATCCTGTAGAACAGATCACGTTGATATCCTTCCAAAGCCCGTAGTTCCTCTTCGTCAAAGCATTTGCTATGATTCTATTGCCAGATACCCATCAAAGTACATCAAGTTCTCCAGACCTGAAGCAATCGCGTATCCTCTGGACGTTTTTGGCGGAGACGACACTTATTTCCTTCGTGTAGCGTTTGTATAATGTCATAAAGTCCCATGGAGTCCATGGAAATCTCATTAGGTATCCTTTCGTTTGGAAATTGGGATCGTAGAACAATCTTGGGATAGTCACCCACGCATGCTAGGATCTCAGTTCCATAGCTCGAGTGGCTGATTCGCTTTTGCTTAGTACTCATCCAGTAAATGACGTAGAACTGCTCACTGCCATCTTCCATTGCTGTTCGAATTCCTGAAATTACTCCATCCTTGTCATATAACGTTAGGGTACTGATGTTGAATGAAGTATCGGAGAATGAAATAGGCATGACTTGGACACATTTATCCGCCTGGCGAAAGAGGAAAACGGGTTCCAACTTTTTCGATTTCTCTGACCATCTCGTTTGCTTCGATAAGGTGTCGTACCTTCAGGAATGCTGAAGTTGCGTACGATTCTGTTGGCAAAAAACCTTGCCTATCCATAGCATGGTCCCAGCTAGCCTCCTGTACTGCGTTACTTGCGGTTCTGCTGCGTTCTCGCTGATCTGCTTCCTTCTAGCTCTTTGAATTCATTCATGTAGGCGTCCATAGACATCCGTATTGTACCTTTTGCGTATTGCTCGATTCACAACCATTGAAATGACACTTGTTATCTGCCGCAATATTCCCAAATTCGAACCTTTGCTCTATTTTTTGTAGGAATAGGTTTATGTTGCTTAATGCTTGGCCACATATTACGTCATCAGTGATTTTCGCCACGATCAGTATAAAAGTCAGGGGTAAACGTTAGTGACAGTGCTGTGTCACAACAGCTTGGCAGGTCCTTGCCAGGATGAAGACACAGTTGCGGCGGCTGAGCTGTTTACTGTGTTGGTTGACTGGTTGGTCAGTTGCTGTCTGAGCTGCCGAACTAATTTTGCAGAGAGTGAACTACTTAAACAAAAAGGAGCTGCTAGGACTTACAAAATGCTAGAGCGCCAGAACGTTGTGTTTCAACAGTTGGTGCTTCGGGATGCCTAGTAAAGAGAAAAGAGACAAATTACAAAATGCTAGATCGCCAGAACGTTGTGTTTCAACAGTTGTTCTTCGGGATACCTAGTAAAGAGAAAAGAGACAAATGGAGCGCTTCTAATATTCCCGAAAAGGAAACAGCGGCGTGAATTGTGAGGTGCATCATAAACATTCCCGCCTTTTTGAATGAAACGCGATTCGGCTAACCAAGCGATGCACTTGAAGATCGCGTTTCGCACTTTGTGAAGTCAATAGGAAGCGTCCCATCAAAGAGCATGAGCTGAAGTGTGTCAACGAGCGGGTTATCCTTCTTCGTTAGGGGATCGGCTGGATTGATTGAGCCAGGTATCCAAATAACTTGGTTCAGCTGATGTGTCTCGAAATTGTAGCGGAGCAGCGCGACATCTGCTTGAATAGACTTGTCTTCAGGGGTGCAACAAGTCGAAAGGGAGGAAAACAAATCCTTGCAGTCAACAACGACGTAGAGGTGTATGTCTATTCCAAGTAGGGCTTTGTACACATTCGCGATCAGCTTTCCTTCGTCGATAGCGTCTCCTGCTGCGAGAATTTCGGCAGAAGCAATTGATTTCACCGGCCTCTTAGAGAGATGCGAAGCCCATGTAACCGTGTGTATGTGTGAGCCATGTGCGAGAGGACGTAGGAGCAAACCACCAACATATCCAAGCTGACCAGATTCCGATGGACGTCCAGCATCAGCAAAGATAACGATAGCAATTTCGTAGTTGCCCAAACATTGCGGACGGGCATAAGTCGTAACACTTCCCAACCTTTGAACACACTTGAGCGTACCGATTTGCTTCACAATATTCTCAACCTTAGGACCATCTGCAGTTTGTTGTAAATAGCTTGAACCGAAGGCAGCAAACAGGCTGACCGTCATACCAAGGAAGCCCAATTGGCCATTAACGGATTGAAAGGAGAATAGTTCAAATGAGTTGAGAGGTGCAGTGGAGTTCTTGCGTCTCGGACGTGTGAGCGTATATGTGTAAATGTCTTGAAGCTTGTCTTCGGCTGAGATACGAACGTTGCCGTTGCTTTCCTGTTCGACAGTAAGTCCGAAGAAGCGAAAAGAACCGGGAAGGTGCACAATAGTTCCGACCTTGTACACTTCCGAGAGCTGTTGCACAAATTTTGTGCGAGCACTTTGTTCACCACCGATCAGAAGGTCGTCGACCACCTTGGCAACAATAAGTACAAGAGCTCCATGTTCCATGCGATAGAACAGCTGAGGTATGTGCACAACTGTGAGGAGTCCTAGCTGTAATAGAGTTGCGTCAGAGTGCTTCTGCCACTTGGCATTTGCGTTAACCAAGCCATAAGACGCAACCTTTAAAGGCCAATAGAATGAGCGACGATTGCATTCTCGGGGTGGGATGACATAAACTTCTCTATTTGCTTTGCCAGATTGTAGAAAAGCGCTCTTGATGTCCACCTTAGTAATGTCGAAACGGAAAAGCGTGCAAGTGGAGAGCAAAATGCGGATGCCAAGCGGTGGACAGGCTGCAGAGTCGGTTTTGAGAAGATGTTTCTCCTGATCCTTGTTGCCATGTGGGGCAATGCGTGCCTTGCATATCTTGTTTCCATCATCGAGTTCTTTGACTTTGTAGAGCACATGACTTGCAATGATATTTGCACTTTTGGGAACCTTGGACACGTGGATACTTTCGCACGTTTTGACGAAGCTCTGTTCCTCAGCAGTGTAGGCATTGTGACTGATATGGGTTGGCAATCCCTAAGCTTGGTGCAACATGAATTCTTTGGACTTGAAGCGCAAATGATAGCGCAGGAGATCGTCTTGCTCACTGCTAAGTAATTCGGTTCCAGGTTGAAGCTCAATTTCAGAAGAGTACACAGTACCAGAGCGCTCTCGAAGTTCCATATGATGAGTGGAGGGTGCAGCATGATTGTCGGGCTTGTATGTGAGGGCATCATGAAGCTCTTCTCCTTCGTTGTGTGGTACAGTCATGGGATCTGCATCAGCATCAGCATCTCCGTCACCATCCACATTCGTATCAACGATATCAGCGATTGGAGCATTGTTGCGATTAAAATAGTTCAGTCCCTCAAAGCCACTGTCATCATCGCCATAATTGTGTGCAACGACATTCAATTTCTGATCATCTGAGGTGTGCGCAACAGCATCTTCGACAGACCGAGCGCATACGTCTATTGCGTCCTGTATCACAATTAAAAGGTCGTTGTCAGTGGGTAACGCGTGGCGAGTATCTTCAATCGCTGCTTGAATGTACCTGCCTTTGGCACCAGCGACTGTTACTGTGCGTGATGGTTCATCGTACTTGAGCACCGGCTTAGGAATGGACCAGTGACCTCGTTTCTGGTTCTCTAAGCGAATGTATACCTGTACCATATCCCCAACCGTTATCGACTTTTCCTTCACTGCATTGCTGCGCAATATCTTGTTGAGTTTGCGTTTAGCAATGAGCTCATCATGTGCTTGGCGCACGTCATCCGGTAGAGTGAGTAGGCTGCCATGCTGGAGCGGGCGCGTGTATCCTTTCGCAAGTTCATTGGCGGAGGCTATGTCATTGCCGTACAGATCATTTGATATTCTGATGGATTGAAGGGCGACCAGCTTTGTAGATAGATCAGGATTTGCAGACTCAAGACGTAAGAAGATGTCACGGATTATTCTGTGCTTTGATTCAATCGCATTCTTACTGTGCCGACGTGGTGGAACAGGTTTAAATCCAATGCCTTGAGACTTTAGGTAGTTGTTGAATGGATTATTGTGAAACGCTTTGTCTCCCTGAACATACTCCGGCGACCAGAAAGGCGTTATCCAGCAGCATTCAAATTGTTCAATACACCTGTGAACGTTAATTAGTCCGGCCCCCACTAATTTTTAGGGTCCTATCTGAGCCTCGTGAACACAAATTAGCACGGCCCCCACTATTTCCGTATCCGCACTATTCAGGTACCCACATAAATTAGTAAAAGCCTGATTGACAGAAATTGGAAAAAATAGTGCCGATTTTTACAGCACAAAATGGTCAGTTGCGGCTCCAGGTCGACCCGTTACCAAAAAACGTCCCCGCCTCTGCACAATGTTAACCGTTTGTAGTCAACGGTATACAAAACTCTGGTAACGTTGCGAAACACTCTGAAAGCAACAATGCATCCAGTTTCAAACTATGTTAATTCTAAGCAGCTATGCCATCCGTTTAGCATGTGTATTAAAGCAAACAGTTCATGAAGAACTGTATCCATCACCTCAACCAACTTATCTTCACCATGAATGTCCCTTCCCCTTCTCCGATTGTCGCAGCCATCCAAAACGCTCAATCATCGCACAATAGCAACACCAGCCTTCATCTCGACTACGATTCCTCGTCATCCTCCTCCCTTTTTACTCCTCAACCGTCTGTCCCTGAAGCTGCTTCTGCACAGCCATGCTCCAAAGGAAACAGAAAAAGAAGCCTACAGCAAGTATCCACTATTCAAGAGCGTGTTCATGTTGTTCGGTGGATGGTGGCTGAGGCCGAAGCCAGTGGTTCTGGGAAGCTGATAGCCACTAAAGCTATCGAAAAGTTCCCCTCGCTTTTTCGGGGGAAAGAGAAGGCCAACTTTTCGAAAGCTTCTCGTTGGTTTAAAGCGAGGAGTAACATTTTGTCGAGTGCTGACGAAGAGGTTCGTGTAGTAAGCCATCGCGTGAAGCGGCGACGTGTTGCGGGGGGTAGACCGACAGGTGGACGAAAGGTTGTGCGCGTCAAGGCCTCTAAGGGGAGAGGCAGAAAGCAAGAGGCATGGGCTCGCAATGTACAAGTTGTACTCATGAAAGAGTTTGAACGCCTTTCTAAAGCCCGCTTAAAGTTTAATGCTGGTATAATTGGAGCTCTCTGCAAGCGAATAATTTGAGACCCAGACGGGGAATATGGTGTTGACTTTGTGGGTAGGGTCGCATCAGATTTGGTCTGTAAAATTACAAAGCGATGGGTTCAGAGTTTTATGGATCGCTTTGAGATCATCAGCAGGAGGCAATGTGGAAAGCTTTTGGTGAGCCCAGTTAAGGAAATGCTCATTGAGCGCGAAGTAGCCTACCACCTTGGACAGGTTTGTCGGGGGTTCAGAAACGGGTCGTTGGAGGAGGATATGCTGGAGAATATGGACGAGACCCATTTTGTGGTCAATATGGATGATGGGAAAACTTTGAGTGTGATTGGTACACAGGACGTGAGGTATGCAGATGTGTCATCTGGAGGGGTCGGTATGACTATGGTGGTAAGGATTACTGGCGGGAGGAATGCGTCAATACAAGCTCCGTTTATGGTGTTCCAAAATGCGACGAGAAGTTACCCAATAAGGGGTGTGCCGGATGACGTACCGGGGGTATCATATCGTACAAGCCCAAAGGGATGGATGGATCAACAGGTCTTTGTGCAGTGGCTGACTGAGCCCCGTGCCGTAAAACGGGACACATACAGGAGGCAGCGCACAATTTTTTTGGATAATTGCTCAGGTCATAACTCAAATTTTGAGCAGATGGAGAAACTTAATGCCATTAATTCAAGGCTCCATTTTTTGCCTGCAAACTCGACACATTTGTATCAACCCGCAGATAGCTTCATAATTCAGAAAATTAAGCAGAGATGGCGGGCACTTTGGGATGAGAAAAAGGTCGAGCTTTTGGGAAGTCAAGCATGGAAGGAAGGAACGTTGGAGTCTGGAAAATTACCTAACCCTGGAAAAGACTTTTTTCTTCGTCTCGCGGCTCGCGTGGTTCGAGAGGTTAATAATATGATGGACAAAAACGGGATCCAGTACGCGAGGAAAGCCATGATAAGATGTGGTTTGTCGCTTGATTTAAATGAGCAGTGGCATGAGAAACAATTGTTTCCGCATCTGCAGAACATAGTTGCCCGGCATCGCGAATATTTTGAGGGAAAGGACCCCAATGCGGATGGCGATGACAGCGCCGAGGACGTTGCAGATGATATAGGGGAGGAAAATGGAACAGCTGCTCAGATTAATTCAGTAGGGTCTCAAATTTAATATAACCTATGTGTTCTGAGCGACAGTAATTTATGTGCGGCCATTAATTAGAACAGTCTCTACTATTTTGTTCTTGACCGAAAGGCTCAGAACGAAAATAGTGGAGGCTCCACTAATTCAGTTCCCGCACTAATTTTTCCCCCGGACTAAATAATGTTCACGGTGTAGCTTCTTCCATCGTGGTGGAGGTTACAACAGCACCGGCTGAGTAGCGCGACGTGGAGTCCACTACATGGAAAATGTCATGACCACCAAGATGAAGGTGGTCAACGCAGACCACTTCATTAAACGTGCTGGACATGGCACGAAGAGAAACAGGGCGGTTCTGGGATGGTGCATCAACCACATGGCAGTGATGGCAGGACTCAAGTAGCTGAGATAGATATTTCGCGCAGTTTTCATCCCAAATCTTGTTTCTCTGAAGTAGCAATTTGATGTCATTGTAATTGGAGTGCCCACAGACGTGTTCATGGACGCGCTTGATTATCCTTTTCTTGTCTTCCCAGGTAATGGTGGCTGAGGCGGATGACGCACACAACGTATGGCAGTCCGGGTCTTGTACTGACTTGAAGTTGGTGTGGAAGAATTTCTCCCGACGCAGATAGCTATGGAAGTCATGATCAATGAGATCCAACGTATTCATTTCACCAGTGCTAGGCACAGCGAATTTTAGGTAGTTACTGTTGAGGTGTATTATGTCAGCATGGCTGGTGACATTACGGCCTATGACCCAGGCAGACGACTCTGCAATTATCAAATGGCGAATGTGCACGGGCGTGCCTTCCTGAGAGAGAATAGTCAGTACAACTGAACCAATGATTTTTCGTCGATCACTTGAGTGTTCACCATTGCCGTATTGCTAGCAAGGCCTGTCTGCAACGGAGTCTGGTAGTAGGTCAAATACACCATTAAACTTAGGCATGATCACACGTTGCAGCTCACAAAATTCTTCAAGGCCTATACCGCTATAGGGTGCACCATCGTCAACCAAAGGGCCAAGGTTGATTTCATTTTCAGAAGTGGTGTTGTTTTCCGGCTGAAATTGAGCCATGTGAAACGTGACAGTGCCAGGCTGCCGCCTGTCACGAGATTCTTCAGCAGAAGGAGGTTTGTGGTTGTGTTCCTTGGGATTTGGACATTCTTTGTCCCCTACCCAATGTCCTCTCCGACCGCAACTATTACAATTGGAATACTTTTTAACCTCTGCAATCTCATCTGGGCTGCGGTGCTTTCTGAACTTTCGGTGTTTTGCACTGCGGGGGTAGGACGCGTTGGCATTTAGTGTAGCTGGCTGTCTGGTAGATGGACCTGCGGAAGACTTGGGCTTATCAAAGGAGCGAATTATTGAGGCTGTGTCTTCGTAAGTGATTTTTTCCAGGATGCTTTCCGTGTCGATGAGCGCATTTTCTAGAACATCAAGCTTGGAGGCAACGGCCGACAGAATAGAGACACGTTGATTGTCTTCGAGTTCAGAATTGCCAATGAGCATGAACGCCACCAGGGATTCAGGGAGCTTTGCACTTTGGCGCGGTAGCATTGTAGCTACAAACGGATGCATCAAAGCGCGATTCGAAGTTTCGGAACGATTCTGTAGCGCCTCGGATAGTCTGTAGCACGATAGAGAACTTAGAAAAGGTATCCGTAATGACTGAAAGCGGGTCACATTTGTAAATGGCTTTTGCGACTGCAAGAGCACCACCATCAAATTGAATTATATCATCAGATACTTTCTTGCACAAATTTGTTGTCCTTCCGTAAAGCTGAGACTGCAGTATAATGCCTTGCAACTCTTGAGGTATCTTGTTACTGTTAGAAGCCGGCAATTTGTCATGGAATGCCTTCCATAGTACAACAGATTTGTAATACGCTTCCTGAGGACGCTTTGCATCGGTCCAGGGAGCATTTTTGAAGTCCCAAGAGAACTTGGGGCGCTGTGGGAGCTCTGGGCCCATAACTATAAAAGTCAGGGGTAAACGTTAGTGACAGTGCTGTGTCACAACAGCTTGGCAGGTCCTTGCCAGGACGAAGACACAGTTGCGGCGGCTGAGCTGTTTACTGTGTTGGTTGACTGGTTGGTCAGTTGCTGTCTGAGCTGCCGAACTAATTTTGCAGAGAGTGAACTACTTAAGCAAAAAGGAGCTGCTAGGACTTACAAAATGCTAGAGCGCCAGAACGTTGTGTTTCAACAGTTGGTGCTTCGGGATGCCTAGTAAAGAGAAAAGAGACAAATTACAAAATGCTAGATCGCCAGAACGTTGTGTTTCAACAGTTGGTGCTTCGGGATGCCTAGTAAAGAGAAAAGAGACAAATGGAGCGCTTCTAATATTCCCGAAAAGGAAACAGCGGCGTGAATTGTGAGGTGCATCATAAACAATCAGCACGATTTTCTACCACCAATGTCTCCTAGCACGTATATCTGAAATATTCCTTGTATTCATTTAAGTCCGACGTTGAGCATCCATTCCACTCTTGCTTTGGCCCACTGCCTCCTGGCTTCGACAATGCCATAGGGTATTTTGTTTCGACTCCAAAGATTCAAGCTCCTACCTTTCTATTCTCCGGGCGGCCGAGCTTATATATCCCGTTTAATTGGTTCGCTTTGCAAATACGTCCCTTTGGTATCCACAAGAGGTGGGCGCATCCCCACAAATGTGACTGCAGCGAGAAGAATGCGGATGACTTCGAATTGAGCCATAGGTGGATCCTTTCGTATCTCATCTTTTCCACAATCCGAATTGCCATGGGGAACGATTCTTGCTTTCAAGGTTTGATGTCCGTCTTCGCTGGTTTTTACCTTGTGTATCACATGTTATGAAATAATGATTTTGTGTGCATCTAGCCCCTTGACCTCTTTCGCAGACCCTCTTTCACAAGCCAAAAGCCCTTTGCTTTTGCAGATATTTTCCAAAGCTTTTTCGAAGACGTCCCATCCCATCTCTGTGAACGAGACATGCTCTTCACGCCGCACGTTCAGTGCAATTGCCTCCAATCAATCACTCCCGCAAACCCAGAAATGCTCCTTACTGCCTCAGTGCGCTTGCACGTGAGACCAAGCTCCAGCCCAGGACCTCCATGCTCGAATATTACAAGCCGCATAAAGACATACGGACTGGCATGATTTCTGTCAATTACTGTGGCATACTGGACCATGGAACCCCTGCGAAATCCATACTAAATGGCCTCCGCGACCACCCGGACTACAAACCAATGGCCTTAAACCTGCAAAAAAGCAAGTCTACTGCCCATCAAACAGAACTAGACACACCTGCTTAATGCTGAGACCGACCTCTCCAACAGGCCTCTTACTTAGGCAACTACATTCGCCAGCACCATCCCAGTGAAAACCGCCCGTAACACCTCTCCCACAGAAACCGGAACGCCAGACGACGGAATTATTGCAGCAGTAGATGGTGCTTCTACAACACGCAGTCCCATTAAACGGAAGAATGCATTTCGAAAATGCGCGACAACGTCGACGAGATAGCATCCCATCAAAACCACAGCATCCGCTCAAAGACCACACATCATGCAAACAAGCGGCAATCGACTCCACTACCCGCAGCACCATTCCATCAAGCTCATCTCAGCTTATGTAACTCGCGACCGAATATAATCCCAGAGACCCATGCCACTCCGGACGTGCTGCACTCTGCTGCATTCCCCACACATCTCCGCTGCCTTCCTCCGGCGTGCCTACATCTCACAAATCCACTCTAAGTGCAACTAGTTCCCTCTCTCCCATATATAACCAGAAACCCGTAATCCTACACCTCCGCACCATGGCGCAGGCCCCTCAGCTTCGATTTTACTCTGTCGAGCCATAGTTATAACTCACCTCGAACACAATCTCCTGTTCGTAACGCAACTCTTTTCACATGTTGATACCATCTTCCACAATATAAAACACAAATATGCGGCCTACATTCTTCCCGTCCCCGTCATCCAACATACCACAGCCAAGCTGCAGAACGGAGTCCACCATAGGCACATATTCACCTCCCCTAAACCCCCAAAACCCGCACATGCCAACCTTACAAAAGACATCGCCACCCGTCACCTCCTACTCCCGCCCCACCATAGAGTCATTCATGTATGCGCTCCTAATGTGGCCACTGCACTGCATCTGCACACCAGTCACCCGTAAAACTCCGCCCTGGCTCACCCTGGCCAAGCTAAAAATACGCAGGCGCAGAGGAAAGAGATAAGCACCGAACGCAGAACTCGAGAACCTCCATCGCATGCTTGTCATACAGCTAGGACCCAATTCCGATCTACCGCGGCAACTGAAACGCTCAAAATGGGATGTAGATACGACGGAGATTGCAAGGACGGCATTCCAACCCGAAAACCCCGATGCGCAGGACGAGGCCAAAAAATGACGCCCCACACACAATATTTTCTCACAATAACAACCAAGATATATTGCAGACAGAACAGCAGTACGAACGCTATTTGGAATTGCAGCAAAATATGGCATGTGCAAAGCGCACATCGACATAAAGTCTGCCCATCTTCATCGAAAAGTCGTGCACAACGGGTCACCCGATGCAATGGAAAGTACAAACAAAAACGCAAGGTAGGCACGCAAAGTATGACAATATATGAAACCTCCACGGCAGATGACACCTACCTACCCACCATATTAAAACTGCTCTGGAATCACACATTCTTGCAAACTGAATCAAACCTCTGCCTCTGGTCAAACACAATGGCACCGAACGCACGTTCATAGCTATAAGTACGGAAAACTTCACTGTAGTCGCCACTGTAGTACAATTACCGGAAACACTATTGTACTGGGCGGTCGTTGAGAGTCCCGTAGGGGTACGGAAGTCAGATATGAACCGACCCGGTGCATACGTGGTCGGCGCGTGGCTAAGTGGCCAAGTGGGCTCCCACGTGAAGTAAGTGGCATCAGCTAGCAACGGTGTACACGTCGTGCGCGACCGGTCAGTGGGTTAGAACAGTAATCTAATATTAGTTAGCTGCCGTAAGCTGTATACAGTAAGTACAGGTACTGTACTCCGTCCGTCGCCATTGGCCCGCTAGGGAGTGTAAGATAGTAGGGCGCCGGGCTAGAGGTAAATAGAGTCAAGCACGCCTTTCGTGACTTCCTAAAATCCACCTTCAACCATATGGATAGTGTGCGCACTGGGGTTTCAGCTCGATACCAGCTATACTCAGCTACACCGTAGTATATATAGCTGCGGTTGTCCAGGGAAGTGTACGTATCTTGTGGTGTGCTTCTTACTGGTTGAACGCTCCGGCGTAGTGGTCCCGCAGGCTCACTCATTTATGTGCAGCCAGTCCTTTCTTTTCTGTTCTTGGTTTAATAATCCCTGCCAATGTATCACAGAGACAAAATCCAACCTGAAAGACTAATTCGCAGCAGCACTAGATCAGGCATATGATATGAAGCGCCACGGCAATTGCAAAGCGTTCCTTGGATGGATCGTACGCCGCAAGACCTAGATTGAAGCACAGACCCCCATGAGAATTGAAACGAAAAGGAAACACCGCACTATGACGGAGTGCTACTCCATACGCCCACGGGCACAGATAAGCTGCAAATGAAAACGCTGAGGCCGTGTCAGCATCTAATTAGCTAGCTACGATATGTCGCCGACTTCATGCGGCTATATATACACTTCCTAGCGAACAGGCTGGCGGTAGCAGCCAACCACCCCAGAAAAATATATTATCATACCCTAAACACACTAATAGGCCACTGCAAGAACACAAAGGCAGCAGGTCTAAATTTTTATGCCAGACAACAGAAAAACGGGTTAGACCCATAAATGTTTCTCCAGTCGTACTTTGACGCCGACTTCGCCACTGACATCACCGACGGAAAGTTTATGTCAGGAATTCTCCACCTATACAACGGCACAAAAACTTGCTAGGGATCTCTAAAGAAAAGTATAACGGCACCTATAACATGTAAGGCGGAATACATAGCGGCCATCTCCGTCTCGCCACGATCAACATGGATAAGCCGCATGGTCCCCCACATCCACATGCTGTCGAATATGCTTACACTACTCCTCATCGAAAACCAATCGGCGACACAAGTTTCCAGAAGCACGGGAGCAACCAAATGACACACGTCTCTAGACCGGCGCCACCATTACAAAACACTCTGGAGGCGAAAGGACACCATCGCCATATGACACATCCCCACGGGCAAACAATCAGCCAAAATCTTCACAAAGCCGATGCGTCTCCAGGGATTCTCTCGCCTAATACCACAGCTGAACCCCACAGAACCGGAATCCAGCTGTGCACCCGCGGCCGCCAAATCGACAGGCGGAATGCCATGAGAGCCTCAAAAGCAGGCGTCTGCCCTGCCGCATCAATGCGCACAAAGCTTTGAGAGCCATAACCATACAAGCAGTACACGCCGGACAGCGCCTTCACTTTATCGCACATACCGTCTGACTACGGCTAGCAGGACTCCATTAATAAGGCAGAAAGTACGAGGGCATCAGAAAATATGGTTATCGCCCCTTGCACCAAACTTAATACTGATGAACTCAGGAAACAACGGAAAGATATAACGTGCCATAGAGGGAATAGTTCTAGACAAAAATTACAGTTCATTGTTGGTTAATCTCTTAGATTGGAAAGGCACTGACAATATATTTTGTTTAGATAGTGTGGAAGATGGCGTGCAAGGGCCGGAACCCAATAACTGCAGAACCATCGCGATGGTTCTACAGTCTCATACACCTTGACTCCATTCACGCGAAATCGCGTGAATAGAGTCAAGGTGTATGAGACCAAAACACAAGGCTGTCGTTTTGGTTGTGGGTAAGCAATATCGCATTCATGGGGGCACGAGCCTCCGGGTTTGACGTTGGTTAGCACTCAGCACAGTATGTTAGCAGTTGAGAGTGTGTGTTCAGTAGTTTACTTGTCTACCTCTCCGCACTTCACTGCGGCGAGGCAATTTATACTGTTATGAATCCTTGAGCATCTATATGCATCAAAGTAACACCTACATTATCTAGCACCGAATTGGTGGCATCCCAAATTCGGGTGCATCCCGATTGAGGACGCACAGCAGTTGTTACTGCTTTTGACACTCCCTCTCGTCCTCAAGTGTCTGCATCGCGGAGGCCCATGTCCTTGGCGAAGTGACTGTGCTTCTGTGAGTTCAGGGACTTTGTCATGATGTCGGCGACCATCTCAGTGGTCGGAATGTACATCAGCTTGATGGTCCCATGTCGCACATGATCACGCAGAAAGTGATATTTGACGTCGATGTGCTTGGAGCGATCGTTACAAACGTCATTCTTTGCCAGTTCGAGTGCACCTTGGTTGTCGCCCCGAATGAGTACTTCAGTGCCGGTAGATGAATTGTTTCCAAACTCTGCAAGCATTATGCGCAGCCATATGGCTTCGCGAACTGCGTAAGACATTGAAATGTACTCGGCTTCGAGTGTGGATTGCGCAACCACATCTTGCTTCTTACTGCGCCAGGAGACGGCTCCCCCAGCACTAAGATACACAAATCCGCTGACAGATTTACGCTCAATGCGGTCGGCGGCAAAATCAGAGTCTGTATAACCGAGAAGTTCCGCTTCTTGTTCATTGTTTCGGCTGTAGACGATGCCCAGTGCCCTTGTCCTTTTGAGGTAGCGCAGTACATGCTTGGCCGCTTGCCAGTGTATCATCAATGGGTCCTCCATAAAACGTGAAAGGAATGATGTAGCGAAAGCGACATCGGGGCGAGTCGTCTTTGCCAGATGAAGTATTGCGCCGACGAGTTCACGGTATGGGACAAATTGCATGCGGCGGTAATCCCCCTCTTCGCGAGACCTCAGTAAGGAAGGAGAGTCCAAAACCATTCCGGGAGGGATCGGGACGTTTGCCGCCCGGCAGTTCGACATACCAAACTTTGCAATCAGTTGGTCAATCATCAAGGCACTGTGAATTTTCAAGGTTCCGAGCTCGAGATTGCGTTCGATGATGATTCCCAAGAACTTCGATACGTCTTGCTCCACTCGAATGGAAACGTGAGCTGCGATGCGGTCGGCAAAGACTTGTAGTTCTTGTAGTGTCGGACCGGCAAGTAGCATGTCGTCGACGTATACGAGAAGGTAGATGACTGTGTTGCTGGAGTGAAGCATGTATAGACTGGAATCAGATTTCGATTTGGTGAAGCCCAAGGTAGTAAGAAGGCGGTCTACTACTTGGTGCCAAGCTCGAGATGCTTGCTTGAGGCCGTACAGTGCTTTGAGCAGACGATAGACCCATGTGGACCGAGTAGGGTCGATGAAACCTTGTGGTTGCTCCATGTAGATTGTCTCATCGAGTTCACCGTTTAGGAAAGCAGCTTTAACATCCAACTGCAATAGAGCCAATGCCTCTTTTGTCGCCAGAGCCAGAACGAAACGTAGCGTGGAGTATTTGGCAACTGGAGCGAAGGTTTCATTGTAGTCGATACCATGCTTCTGAGTGAAACCTTTCGCGACCAAACGCGCGCGCCGACGAGCAAGACGACCTGTGGCGTCCAACTTGTTCATGTACACCCATTTGTTCTTGATTGGCTTGGTGTTGGGAGGGCGCGATTCAAGAACCCAGGTACCATTGCGATTGAGTTCATCGATCTCCGTCTGCATGGCATCTTGCCATTCGCGTGCATGAGGGCCTTTGACGGCCTCGCTATAGGTGGTTGGCACCGCAGGATCATCGTTGCCAAGACGAACATTCAACGCGATGGCAGTGAGGTCAGTGTAGCGAATCGGCTGTTTGGATACTCGTCCAGAGCGGGTCGTATTGGGTAAATAGGTGAGATCGTCCTGATTGACAGGTGCACTGGTCGTGGGAGCAGAAGCATCCTGCTCATTGTGGCGGTTATCGTCGTTGTCGTTGGAGGGATCGACAGAGTCGTTCGGGTCATCACAATTACCAGTAGTATCAGACATACTGTTTTCATCCGTCTCAAATAGTGGAGGAGAATCGGCTTCATCGTTGTCCAGGTGGAAAGCATCGCCGAGCTTTGAATTGGGATGGGCATCGGGAGGAATATAACGTTTTGACTCATCGAACGTGACGTCGCGTGATGTAACGACTTTCTGTTCATCTGGTATGTAGATTTTGTAGCTGTTCCCGTTGGCGTATCCCACCAGTACCCCAGTCTTTGCACGCGTAGTAAACTTTCCAGAGCGTCGGGGTTTCGGGATTTGTACGTAGGAAACGGCACCGAATGTGCGAAAGTGGGAGAGATCAGGACGCTCTCCAATAATGACTTCATACGGTGTCTTTGAAGGATCGTTGCAGGCGGTCGTGAACAACCGGTTGCGGATGTAGTTGGCTGTGTTCATAGCCTCAGCCCACAAACGCTGGTGCCCCTCGATGTGGGACACTCCTTGCATGAGTGTGCGAGCCATGTCCATGAGCGTGCGGTTGAGGCGTTCAGCCTTGCCGTTTGATTCAGGGGAATAAGGTGCACTGCGTTCATGGAGGATACCCTTGTCAGCGAGCCATTTCTGAAAGGATCCAGACAGGAATTCTTTCCCGTTGTCCGTTCGAAGTCGGCGGACGCTAATGCGCTTGACATTCCCGCGGAATATTGTTTCCAACTCGAGGATCATGTGCTTGACGCAGTCCGCAGTTTGCTTCTTCGACTTCATGAAGCGAACGAGTGACAGTCCGCTGGATTCATCGTACAGCGGGATACAGTAGCTCGAACCGTTCAGGGAAGGTTCACGAACCGGTCCGATGATATCTGCGTGGACCAGGTCCAACGGTTTTGAATTGTCAGAGGTCGAGGGTGCACGTGAATCGCGTGTGGACTTACCTTTCTTGCACGGTTCACATGTAGAGAGATGGGGACAATTCTTGATGCCGATGCCCTTGACGATTGGTATGGTCTTTTCGATGACGCTTTGGCTCGCATGTCCGAGGCGGGCGTGCCATAGATCTTGTTCCTCACATTTCGTGAGCAGAGCGAGGTCTTCGTCAGGAAGCATGTCGATTTCATACAACCCATCGGACCGCTCGATGCCCTTAAGAAATGTTCCCGCGTTTCCAGTGCGGGTGACAACGCAGATTCCGTGTCCATCAGAACCTGTATCGAAGCTAACGCGGAAGCCGGCACGGCGGAGCTTGCTGACCGAAATGAGGTTGCACATCAGATTTGGGATGAACAAAGTGTCCTGCATGCGTATGAGTGTCGAAGTTCCATCGAACTGTGCACGCCCTTGAATAGTGCCGACACCTTTAACGCACGTCTGGGTTCCGTTTCCAAGTGACACAGAGGCCTCAGTTTGACTGGTGCTTAAATCCTTGAAGAACTTCTCGTTGTTAGACATGTTTGCGGTAGCCCCGGAATCTAGGAACCACTTGTTCTTCAGGCATTTGGTAGTACCAGAGCGTGACGTGAGGCAAGTAGCGATAAAAGTGATATAGCTTGATCCAGCATGTTCCGAGTTGTCGTCGTTGTCATTTCGATGATCGTTGGAACGACGGAGCTGACGGTAGTGGGAGCGAGGATTTCGACGGTTTCGGTACTTTTCGTTTTGGCCGCGGTAGCGAGTGTCGGGGCGGTACTGTGGGCTCTCAGGGTTGTGGTAGCATTCCGACTTGCGATGCCCCTTTCGGCCGCAGTGATGGCATTTTTGGTCATAGTGAGCAGCCAGAGCGGTGGAGTCATCTGCATCGGGAGGCTGTAGCGACATTTCATGTGTAACTAGCATGCCTATTGCAAATTCACGTTCGTGTTGCATGGCGCGAATGACTTGGACAGGTACCTTGAAGTCTTCTGTCAACCCGCGAAGCATGGCTCGTTTCTTTTCACTGTCTGAGACAGTATGTCCAACGCCGGACAGTTTGCTTTCGAGCTCCCGTAGGCGGTTAACGTACTGGATGATTTTCTCCGTAGGTTTCATTTTGAGACATTGATATTGCTCGAGGTGTGTATCAATGGATGCTTCGGAGATGGCCTGGTATGTTTTCTTCAGTTTGTTCCATATCTCTGTCGGGTCGCGAAGGTCAATGACGCCAGCATTACAGGAGTCATCAATAGTGAGAAGAATGTTGCTCAACGCCGAATCGCGACGGCAGATGTACTTGAGCTTCTCAGTGGGGTCTTCAGGCTCAGTTTCAGTCCCATTGACAATGACCCAGAGACCTTTGCCGCGGAGGACCAACTCGACCTTGCGCGACCAACGGTAATAGTTCGTAGAGTTAAGACGCTCAATGTGGAAGCGACTGGTATCCACAGTGTCCAGAGAGTCTGTCATTGTGGTACTGACGGTCGGTAGCACGGCGGAGCGGAGACCAAGCAGCGTGGCACAGGAGGTGTTAGTGGCCCATAACCTGTTAGCAGTTGAGAGTGTGTGTTCAGTAGTTTACTTGTCTACCTCTCCGCACTTCACTGCAGCGAGGCAATTTATACTGTTATGAATCCTTGAGCATCTATATGCATCAAAGTAACACCTACATTATCTAGCACCGAATTGGTGGCATCCCAAATTCGGGTGCATCCCGATTGAGGACGCACAGCAGTTGTTACTGCTTTTGACACAGTACGGAGACATATGCACAATGTCTGATAGAACCAAAGCAGGGAATCTGCTGCTCGATATCTATATAGCTATGTAGACGTGCTCCGATGCCACTCACCCGGGAATGATTTGCCATCTTTGATTTCCCACTTCGCACTACTGCGAAAAAGGCTATTATCGTCCCGTTCTAGAGGTTTTGGAGGCATAGGAAGAAGCAGATAAGTCCACACATACAGTTTTACATGGCTCCCCGTCGACGACATGCAGCTTCTGCACACTGTCCCGAAGAAGTTGTGTGGCTTTATTACGATGATTTCGGTACTGTATCTATGTCAAATGCAGTATGGGAAGCTCTGGACGTGCTGGTGGACACTACCCGTTCTGCTTCACCTGATCGAAGCCCATCTCCACATCCTACCTCGCGCGATGAATGCCTGTCGACCTCGCTCTCCGAGATCACTTTTTGGCCTGTAAGGCGTGTTAGTCGCTCAGGACTCGTTTTGGGTTTGAGAAATTGGTCTCGATGAAAGGGAAGAAGTTTCGGATCTGGAGAACGCAGATCCAAAGCGCCTAACGACCCTAGTGAATTCTGCTGCGCGCTACAGTTCCACGCTTTCGACTACAATTCCGGACGACGTATTCCATATCTGCGATGGTATAGAAACTCAGAGCCACAGAGAAACCACCAATTCAGGTCAGACTACAGCAGCGAGACACTTCTAGAGATGGCGCTACCCTCTCCTAGCCGTTCGGATGGAGTTCAAAGCCGTCAGAATCGTTCTCTCTCGCTTCTTGCCAGTCTAAAGGGAAGTCTTTCAATGCCTTCAGCTGTCTCTCTATACGGCGTCTCTGCGCCAATATCGGATGAGACTCCTCCGAAGCAGCGTTGGCTATCGTGTATTGGCGGCGTTCCGGATAGGAAATCTACAAGTATTTCGTGCTTAATAGATGTAGGGGAGGGTTTCAATTGGGGACTCTACAGTTGTTCTCTTATTATGTCGAGTCAGTTAGGCGTCAGTCCTGACCGCTGGTCGTCCACCGCGACCGTGAGGGTCGGCGAAATTTCGGGTCCCTCGATACTTCCGCGGCTCCTACAGGAGGTTATGAGTGCAGGGATAGTGATTTGGAACCGGTAGTGGAAGAGAGAAAACGGTGTGGGGGTCGTTGCGTGAGAAGCTTCCGCTTTTGGGGCCAGGACCTCCCTGCTTCGAAACTCGACTGGGTGGTACTTCTGAACCTCCCGGAGCTCTCGACGATGACAGATGCACACTAGAACTGTCCCTGGACAGAGGATTCGCTTCGGCGTCTGTTAAAGATTAGTCCCGTGGATAATTATGCAAGTTACGGGGATTCAAAAGCAGCGGCATGGGAAGTCGTGCAGAAGGTGTTGGAAAGTCATCTTACCACGTGCATTCGAGGCTCCAAATCTGGACTCAAAGCTGGCCCGCGAAGCTGCCACAAGTTTCAAGGAGATGATCTCCTTAGCCGCTCTCAGCAAAGAAAATGGTTGCAGACTGTACCCGGAGGACGAAACAGGCAAATGGATATAGATTGCGTCATGAAATAGGGTTAGTAGCGCAGGATCCATTGTCGTCCGACAAGCTCGTCAAAGGAATTTTAATATAGACTTAGAGGTTAACTTCTAGTCAAATGCTCACACAAATCTCTTCATGACAAGACTTCATCGTTCTCGGGTATCACCCCTCGCATCAGGACTACCGCAACTGAGTTATATTGTCTCTATTCAGGCCCAAGCAGTGCGAAGCTGCCCTATTCGTTATCCCCCTCCACCGCGCTGCGCTCTATTACCTCAATGGATGAGAATACGGCTTTCACCCCTCCCGATTTACGTACCGCTGCGGAGCCGCAAGCAAGAAGAGAACTCAAATTTGACCCAACGGTTACCCTGAATCTCTTTGTCTTGCTCAAAGAGATACCACACTCGTCATGATCCCGTGTTCCCGTACCCTTCGTGAGGGCACCGAATTGGAACCGTGGCTCGGTTTTGCGTCTCGATCGGGGTCAGATTGACCTTCTGAATGCTGGGACGAGCAAGATTGAGGTATGGATTGAGAGAATCGCTTTTTGGGATCGGATAACTGCTCGTTCTCGAAACTGCTCGTTCTCGAAAATAACAGCAGAATACAGTCAGTGCTTTGCAAGCTTCGAGTTCCGGAGAAAATATTGGTAATTGGGGCATCCCTCGCTTACGACTACACTGCATTCGTAGACATTACGGGCAATCCTGGACAGGGCACGGATGACCGAATGGTATCCCTTGGCCTCAGAAGATGCCTGGTACAAAAGTGTGGCTTCCCGTCTAACCATGTTGTCCTTCGCCGTCCGCATGGTAGCCTGACGAAATAGAATGATAAGGTCGCCTCCTGTTCAAAAAAAAATTGGTACAAGCGCCGTATTAAGTAAACCTTCCGGACCCGGGGACTGTGGTCAGCTTGCAAGTTGAAGTTTTGAGAGGTGGAAGTGCTCTGTCTTTTTTCTCATTAGCAATGAAGTGTGGCAGCAATTATAGGAGATGTATAGCGGTAGGTAAATGGGTATGCAGGATAACAGGGACTGATAAAGTCTAAGGTTGACAAAGACTAAGGTTGACGGAGCTTGACTCAGAAAGATGCAGCAGGAATCACCAATCAATATATCATATTGATAGCGGTCCCCGCTTCAAGAGAGTCAAATGCCGGAATCCCTAGCAGCCTTGACCAAGTACTGATCTTACTAGTCCAGTACAAAGTTCTCAAAAATAGCTGGGACGTCTTCCTGCACATTTGCGAATGGCTCCCATGTCGGTTCTTCGTAGTCAAAATCTTGCGACTTCACATTAACTTCATAGATTTCAGACTGAAGATTGCATCGGAGTCCCTGAAGCTGTTCAACCTAATTCAGGTGCGCCTCATTGTGAGCGATTGAATCTAAAAGCTGATCTGAAATATTCAAATGTGAATCTGAATAGAGCTTCACACGAGAAGCATGCACAACATGCTTCGCATTCCTTAATGGGTTCAGGATCTCAAAAGTAGGATCAGATGCAGCCTGTATTACGCGTCTGGGCCGTGCCCAATTGACACGGAGCTTCTTACCGCCTTTGGAAGTTCCCTTAGCTACAAGAACAAAATCCCCAACATCGAAATTGACAGCTTGTACGCCAGTCTTTCGATTGTGGGACTTCTCTGCTTCCTCACGGATCCTAGTAAGTTTTTCGGACGCATCTTTGTGCATCACGTCGACCGCTTTCATGATGGAATCAATCTCCATGAAGCGTTGTGCCTTCACTAGTTCCAGGAAATTGGCGTGTTTGACAACTAGTGGTACTAAAGCGCTCAAGGTAGTATCGGCGGGAGTCGTCCTGTGAATACTGTCACTGGAGTCTGATTGCCGAGAGATGGCCTGAAAGAGTGGTCGCACTTTGGACGATGTCAATGACCTCGGGCCACTCTGTTTCCTTGAGGCGAAATTCCTAGAGCAATGCTTTGCATCCACGAAGTATCTCTTTGCATACAGTTTCCACTGTCCCATTCGATTGACGAGAATAGGACTGGAGAATAGGACTGGAGTTGTGAAGTGGCAGTGAGAGTGTAAGGCTCGATTAAGATCAGCCATAACCTTGTTCTTGAAATGAGATCCGCGGTCGGACACCCGGAAGAGAGAGACCCCAAGAAGAGAAACCTATTTTCGCAGAGCACGCACTGTGCTTGATGCGTCTGCGGAGTCGCATTCATCTAGAAGCACGAAGGATGATGCATCGCCTTTAACGATGAGGACATACAAAGGTCCTGATTCGCTCTCCCCGAGGTACAAATAATCGAAATGAATCAACTCGTTCGGAGTAGTGGAATGCATGGCTGTGAAAGTGGCATGGAAATACGTTGGCCGCCAATTGTTACAAGGTAGTGCATAAAAGTGTTGCAAAATGCTGCGATCCGTTTTCATCTTTTTCCAGCAAACGTGTTGTTTGATGTATTCATATGTAGTGTCCACGCCTCGATGTCCACTTCGCCCACAATTTCAAATGATATAAATTCGTAGCCGAAGTTCCTTAGAACGAGATGGGATCCATACGGCATTTCCGTTAGTTCGATAAAGACCGCTCTTGATAGCCGACGGCGGTGGTTCCCCCAATCAGGAATACATTTCTGCTGCTCGCGTTTGATATCTGCTGGCTTTGGCCACGTTGTATACGGGACGAGGTGAGGTGCAATTGGTGCGTGAAAGAGGGCACTGAGTGTTCCATGACTGATACGACCAATTCGGGCGCCCGTCAAAATAAAATATCGGTCCAGGAATTGTCATTTCCGGATATGTGGTTGATCGTTTCCCGAAAAGCGGAAAGTTGCATAGCCCATCGCTCGATTGCGACGGCTGTATGCTTCGCAATTAAAGTTTAAAATAACATTGTGGAATACGAGAGTCAAATTCTTATTGTCTGTGAATAAAATGAAACCCTCTGCACGCATCAGCATGTAGTCAACTCAGGTCACGGATGTCACGATGGCAAAAGCTTCTCCCTCGGGAGTGGACCAATGGAATGCGGGATTCTTGAAGACCCGGAAAGAAATGCCAGCGGGTCATGGTGCTGGTTTTCAAAGTCCTCATCCAAATGAATTTTTGGAATTTGCGTTAACGTCCCAGTGTGTTTCGGAGGCATCCGTGAAGAGGCAAAAACCTTTCTCTGGGTCTGGATGAGCAAGTGTTACGGCGTTTCGAAGTGCCTCTTTAATCGTCGTATATGTCTGATGGTGATCTGAATTCCAGAATGTAGAATCAAGTGGTATTTTCGATGCCGCACGCTTTGTCCGTCCACCACCATTGGTGTATATTTTTCGAGGACCTGGGACAAGGGTTAAATGATCTTGGAAAATTCGGGAATGGCGAAGCGCATACAATCTGCAGCGCATACAAATTGTTGTAAATCTCCAACAGTTTTGGGTTGAGGCATATTCACGACAGCCTCTAACCGTTTCGGATCGAGTTCGATTCCATCAGCGCTTATTTTCCGTCCGTACCACGTGACCTCACGCAGAAAAAGTTTGCACTTGGATGCATGAAGCTTCAGGTTTCCCTTCCTACAAAGTTCGAAAAAGACTCGGGGGTGTCCAGCAGGTCTCTGCAATTTTTGCAGTGAAGGAGAAGATCGACCAGCCATTGGATATTTTTCTCCCGTAACGATAGACATAGGTTTCCCACTGGACTCAGAAAGTAGGAAGTTGCATTGGTCTGTCCATGCATTACTCGCGTGGATGTGAAGACGCCGTCAGGCGTAATGAAACTTTGGCATTATTGCGATTCTGAGTCTAGAGGCGTCTGCCAATAGCCATGACATAAATCAATGATGGTAAAGCAGGAATCTCCTGCCAATTCGGAGGTTATCGACCCTAGATCAGGCATTGGCCAGGTGTGCGGAATTGCTTGAGTGTTCACTGGTCGCATGTCAACCGTGAATCTGATTTTCTCCGGTCCATCCTTTGGTACAATTAGGGGTGCACAAGCCCATTCACTTGAATTGTTTCGTCACACAAGCCCGTGACACAATAATTCGTCTACTTTCCGACGAAGAAATTTGGCTTGCGATGGCGAGTATCGGCGGAGTTTAACACGAATAGGAATGGCATCTGGCCTGAGGCTAAGAAAAATCGGCTGCACGCCGGCAGGTGGATCAGCCCCAAGCCTTGTTCTGAAAATATCCCTGTAGTCATAGACTGAGTCCTGTAGTTCTTCGTGATACTGTTCTGGTAGGTCGCTCTGAATGGCTCCCTGAATTTGTTCTTTCAATTGCGAATCCGTGTCTGACTCTTGATCGATTCCAAATAAAATGTTAGAATCTTTGGATACTGGGCCATCATCCGGAGTATCCCCAAAAAGAATTGGAGACTCATCAGGGGAATCGTTTTCCGAGTCGCTGTAAGAGGTTTCGTCATCCGAAGAAGACCCTGAATTTACCTCCTCTGAATTAGTGGAGTTTTAAGGATGGGAGCCAGACGTGGAACCGCGAAGTAGAATCCGTGACAGACTTCCAGGAGTTTTTGAGGGAGTCTCCGCTTTGGTGGAAAGTGCTGCTGAAAACCCAGTGTTCGAAAAGTCTGCGTCGTGGAATTGATTTCGCACACGCCTCAAATGCCCGTCTAAATTAAATCCTATCGCCTGAAGACCTGGACGAGCGTAAAGAATTTCGGGCATGTACTACTTGAAAACAAGGAATTCCAAGTTGCGGAGACGAAGTGGTCCTTCTGGAGTATTGAGGGTAACAGAAACGGGTACCTTTGTGTTAGAGCAATACACTTGCCAATCTTCTTCCGCATTTGCTCCTATAGCCAGACTCATTCTGATTGGTTCACGAAGGGTTAGAGTGTTAACATAAACACCAGAACCGGCGCACGTTTGACGTGTTGCTCGATAAGAACAGAATGGTCTGCACCGTAATCGCCGTTAACGATTACGTTTACACTGTCCGCCAATTTTGCGAAGTACCGTCCTGAACCTTGCAGCGCATGACATGCCTCCCGTTTTTGCGACAGAACGCTTAACCGTCCCTTTTCCGATCGAGTATTGTAAATTTCCTTTAGAAAAGAATTTTTCTCCTCGTCTGTTGAAAGAGGGTAGTCCTTCACATAATGTCGATTCTTACATTTGGAAACATTTAAACAAAGTGGTAAGTCTCTGACACCTCCGGTGTTTTTTCAGAGCCGGCGCCGTTCGAATGTGAATCTTTGGAGTTGTTTGAACCGCTATTGCTGTTTCCTCGTGTGCCCTGATTGCTTCGGCCGCCTCTGTTCCATTTTCGCGCGGAAGCATATGTATCGTTGTTCGATTTACCATTTCTGTTTCCTGACTTTGTAGAACCATCTCTTGTCTTGTCTTGCTTTTCAACACCAATCTTCGTAGTTCCGGCATCAACACCTCTGGTAGTCTGTCGAATGGATACAAATTCATGGAATCGAACGTCTTGATTAACGACGTAGCGATCAAACTGCATCCAGTCCTTTTTCAAATCATGCTTACTCAAGGAAAAGTCGTTCTCCAATTTTCCATGAGTGCAGGAAGCATGAGCAGTGTGCATATGTGTGCGGTGGCCAGCTTGGGATTTTTTTGAATGAGTCTCCTCACTGTCGGACACGAAGAAAAGTTCTGTAGTCCATGAAGAACGCTTTGATGCGGAGTTCAGGTTTTTTTCGTTGAAGTTCATTCGAACAGATGACCGAATAGAATTCTTCAGCTCGGTAGTTGTCAAATTATCGAAGTTCACTGTCTCCTTCTCATCCAGCCAATTCTTTAACGCTTCTTCAGAGAGTTCGTTAACGGAGGTAACCCCGTCAAATTCGTCAAATTCTACAAGCGATAGGAGAAGGCCTGGATTCAGCAAAGACTTGAGAGAAATTGCCGAAATGGTGCTACCGGCAGCTTGGGCATTATTGATGCAGAGCAAATACCGCTCACGTTCATGCAAAAAAAGCTTGGATGCTCTTCTGTCCAAAACGACGTCGTTTTGGATGAGCAATGGGCGTAAATAGGTGTTGACCCTGCGGTTGGGCCTGGCCGGAGTTTGAGTTCCCAGCCATATTGAAAATTACAAGCAATCGCTGTGATCACTGTGGTCAACTCGTAAGTTGAAGGTGTTGAGAGGTGGGAGTTCTCTGTCCTTTTCTTACTAGCAATGAAGTGTGGCAGTAATTGTAGGGGATGTAGAGCGGTAGGTAAATGGGTATGCAGGATAACAGGGACTGATAAAGGCTAAGGTTGACAAAGACTAAAGTTGATCGAGTTGGACTCAGAAAGATGCAGCAGGAATCACTAATCAATATATCATATTGATGGCAGGGACTTTCGGAAGCTGAGGAAACCACACGACGCGTCTATGCAGGCCTCATATTGTGATATTGAGAACATGTTCAACAACAACCGACCTGCTGCGTTCCCTAATTTATCTATTCGCCCTTAGGCCAGTATGTTTCGAGGATATGACAGGGACGTTACAGAAACGAATCCCAACCGCTTCTTCCTGTAGTCGGCAACGAGAGGACTAATTCCGACCGCTGC
Source organism: Chondrus crispus (assembly GCF_000350225.1). NCBI lineage: Eukaryota > Rhodophyta > Florideophyceae > Gigartinales > Gigartinaceae > Chondrus > Chondrus crispus. Next base: position 88,027 of record NW_005179176.1, read on the forward strand.
AGGCCACAGTATCGATACCATTTAAGTGGGCGGTATACATTGCCCATAGCATAGCCAGATCCTGATACCCGCGCTCATAATGTGGTTGTTGCCGCGAATCGCAGATTGAGATCTCTGTACCGGGTTCAATCGACTTCCCGATCCTAAAGAATCATTTGATTGATGAGGGGTGATGCGCTTCCTATGCACATCCTCGGTGGCATCGATGTAGTCGTGTCGGCTGGAGCGCAGAAGTTTTGTTGGTCTTCACCGCACCTGCGAGCTGATCTTCGCCGGAAACGGCCTACCCGTTAAGCGCTCCATATCTATAGTTCCGTAGTGTCAATCGGACCGTTAGTCCTCATACAAGAACAAAAGTTATTCCTTTTTCTAGACCACCAAACTAACGATTTCACTTGTGTTTTTTGAAACCGGAAGGCCCTCACCACCTGAAAGCATTTGTTTGCGGATTATAGTAAAAACCAACTCGTTGATGCATATAATGGTGTTTAAAAGGAAAGGTTAGCTTACAATAAGCATTTTTCTGAAAGCTAATTTTACGTCAGTATCATAGAGCATTGCGTTAAGGGCTTTCTACTCAGTTCTAACTTCAGAAAAAAGTTTTGACAGGTCAATCTACCAAAGAAATGTTGAAACCGTTGCCATCAAAGTTGAAAAGAATTAAAATTCGTTCATTTTTACGGTATGATAAACGCTTGGTCGGATAGACATTGGAAAACAGAGTGCTCCTTCTTTCAAATTTAAAAGATGGGTCTGGAAGTTGAAAGAATCCGCAATGTACCCCTGGGCAGATAGACGCACGCGATCGCCCGCCCGTAATGCTACATACTTCTCTAGAGAATTTTAATTTCCTCAAGTTTGCGTTCTGCAAGTTGCTGAACGGATCGTCGTGAGTCGTTTTGGATATGAACAGGGTGTTTGTTCACTTCTGTCCACGTTGCCTCAGAATTTGTTCGCCCTCGAAAAGGTTCGGAGCACCACGGTTCTCGATAATCTGCTTGGCGATGCGGGGAGGGACGAATTCTACAGATTAACAGCACTGTCTGCATACGCCCGTGTATACCTCAGTCGTCCAATTTGGAACAAGTTAGTCTGCGTAGATGCCTCCCAAAGTGCTTGGGCAGTGGTTTATTGCACTGCAACTACGACTGCGATAGACAATCCTATAATGTAACTCGATCATTGCCAGTCATTACCTCGACACATTTACCGTTGAAGACGAACTATTAACTCTGAATCCAGTCATCCTGCCGTCGAGGGCGCAAGCGCCCTTTACAGATGACGCATACAAAAGTTCGCGGAAGGACAAAATTAGGTAAAGACATTCGGCCATTGGTGGAGACGAAGACAGAATATTCAAACCTTAGAAGCTACTCCCACGCTCCTCACACTTTAATGGGACGTGTCTCCTCTAATCACGGAGTCTAACATCATGCTTTGTCGAACTCAACGGTGGTGATCGGTGGTATACAAAATTTTCCTCCTTCTTTAGGACGTCTTTCACCGTACTGTCGCCGCCTATCTGTTATTGAAATTGTGCATGACGTTTCCGTTAGCTCTTGCTACGTACCAACCGAATACAATCCCGGCATTAGCCCTCTTGCGAGCGTCCGGTGGGCATGGTCCACCTCTTGCCGCCATATTTTTCTTAAGGAGAACTATACAGGAACGGAAAACAAGAATACAGTCTGAAGAGTCTCCGTAAAATGCCTCTGCCGCATATCCGAGCATGAAACGTCCTATGAAAGCTGCTGTACTTTCAACGCTGATTCGTTCACCCAGCTGTACCGTTTCGGATCGGATGCCCCTCCTGAACCCAAACAAACAGGACTAATCAACTCTCCAATTTATACTGTACCAATTTGCGTTGGTGTCCGGTACGCTGCAAGCGAGCACCAAAAGGAAATACCGGGGCTCTTTCATTAAAATGCTCATGAAAAATATCGCTTTCTATTTCGTTTCAGCACCTAAATCTCGTTCTCTCGGACTACAAACGGGAGATTTATTCGATGGACCCACGTCCGAGACGTCACCAAGAAATGCCTAACCATATATGCACCATGCACTTTCTGTACTGGAATAATCGCAATTGAGTTCAAATGGCAGGAAGGTGTTTACGGGGATTGAATGCAAATATATACTGACGGAATCATTGGTACCGTTGACTGGGGAGCTCATTCCGCCTCTTGCAGCTCGTGCTTTTTGACGTCAACCATGTTGACAGAGCAGTTGCTCTTGCCGTGACCTGGGCGGGCCATCTGAGAGGCTCACAAGTACTGGCGTTAGCATGACACAATGTTTACCTTCCTGACGATGTACTCGTTGCCCCAATCGTCTGAGGCTAACATCGTTTAAGCCAAGAATGGAGCTTTCCAATTACTAGCCATTAAGGATGTATTGGTGGTCTGCCCCATACAAATCTTCGCTTCCTGACGTATCGGGGCGTTTTCAATACTTCATTATTTCGGATTTCATACCAATCTTACTTTCTGATGCCCATAATGGTATCATCGTTTTTCTATACCAGTGGGACTTATTAAAATCCAGTGAGCTGCCATAAGTAAGGCTATTCACATTTATGCGGCCGGACGCTCAGGAGAGACCATTTTCATAACGGGAAGGGGGGAATCTTTAAATTCATTGTGCTGGTACCTCACAGATGGCAGCGCCTGGATTGTACGGATGGAAATGTCCGTGGAACAGCAAACTCTAATTCAGAAGCTTACGACGAGATTCGGTCTAATTGTCAAGAAACTCCTTGTTTCGTGAGCTATATCCGCCTCTGTTTCGGGACCCAAACGAAGGTATGGAATACAGTAAGCAGGTGTTCACGAATCTCGGGTCTCCACCGTGTTGCATGGCTTGATACTGATGTGGTTACGCATGCTCGGGGATGCACGGCGAGCACTGTTCCATCCGTGTGCACTTTTTCTCATAGTATTGCGTGGCATTCAAAGTATCCTCCACAAAAAAACAAGTAGGGCGTTGTCAAGCGTCAACTTTCAAATACAGGTTCTATACATCTCTATAAAACCTACAACTCTCACCGCAGTGAGAGGGGTGCACCATCTTGGTCCCCGTTCTGGTTTTTGCCTTCGCTATTTTCCTTACCAGTTCAACAAACGCGTGTAGACTCCGAACAAAGCGCTTTTTACGTAAGAAGAGCATTCTCCCGCGTTTGTTGTGCGGAACGTGAAAAAGATGTCGGCTGCTGTGGGCTTTTCTACTATAACACCGCCGGAACTCAATTCCGTGCGTGGTGAGAGTATTGTTAAGTTCGATCTAACTTACCAACGATATCTACAGCAGCTCCGCGCCATCAACCTCAACCGAACCGCTTCAAAAAAGATCACACCTTGTGGAATCAAGGCATGTACATCTGCTGAACTTCTACTGTCATTGACAATTCTACGGTCCTTTCCAGGTTGCTCTACCGTCTCAGAGGTAACTGACATGCACGTTCAGGAATGGATTGAATCCCGCTCCCGATGTTCCGTCCAAGATATGGCGACGCACGTATCAAACGCAATTAGACGTATCAGATTCAGGCCAGATCGCCTGGATCCGCATGGAGCAGCATACCAATTTTTCACAGACGTGATAACCGAGCTCCGCTTGAATCGCGTGGAACACGCAATCACGGAGGCCTCGAAGGCCGTCATTTCGCAGTTAATCCCTAAATTGGAACCAAACATTGTCCGGGAGACAATATCAAACTCTATGGCATTCTGGTCAAAGGAGAAAAAGTATGACTTCCACCATTTTATGTCCAAGGTAACGGAAATTTCGATTGAGTCTGCGAAATATATCCCGAAGCGCGAGCGTGACCTTGCCTCCGGAACTCCAGGCTCAGCTGAGCGACCAACAAAGAAGGCCAAATCTGACCAGGCACGTTCTGCCTCCGGAACCAAACCCGACAAGAATCAACAAAAATCCCAAAAGGGGAAGGGAAAGGGCAGAAAGGATGATCCATGGGTAGATTCATGCCTTAATCCCAAATGAAACAAAACTCATCCTCTAAAGGACTGTCAAGAGACTTCAGAAGACGAAAGGAAGGCATTGCTAAAGAAGTACTACGATCACAAGAAAGCGAAAAAAACTTTCCCGGCTTGTCGGCTCACTCTCACGTGATGGTCGATGATCTTGTCGGGTTGAAAACAAGCTCGACACCGTGGCGCTCGGAGATATCGGTGCAAACCAAAGTGCAATCCCGCGTGCGATCATTACCTCATTGCAAGCCGCCGGTATCGAAGTTGCTGTGAGCAAACAGTTTGACGAATCTCTCCAACTCGATGCAGCTATCCAGCTACCCGGAGACGTTCGTTTTACTGCATCCTCTGTCGTCAACTTATGCATTACAATTTATCTTCCTTGTGGACCCCTACGCCTTCGCAATGTCGAGTTCCTCGTTGTCGATCAACCAATGGATGAAATTCTTTTAGGCCGACCGCTACTCAAATGTCTAGGTTTTGATCTAGACTCTCACATGCAGAAGATTCAAACCACAATGGATAACGGAGATATATCCAGCCTAATGTCTGACTCCATGAACACCGGCAACGCAGGCGACACACTCAAAGCTGCAAACATTATGCCACAATATAAGGGACTGTGGTACAATAGCATAGAGGATGACCCTATTCCTTTCTCGAACGGCATCACCGAAGGCATCGCCAAGAGTGACACGTCGGACGTACAGCAAGCCTTGGTGGACGCTGTCAGTAGAGCTTGGGAAAATGGCATGAGCGACAATGGATATTCAGAATTGTGCTCACTACTGCAGGAGTTCAAAGACATTTTTTGCACTCGTATGGGGCCGGATCCACCAGCGAATATTGCCCCATTTCGTATTCGCCTCAAGTCAGGGTTTTCACCACGACGTTCTACGCAGCGACGTTACGCTGCGCCTCAGCGGGCGTTTATCGCATCAACGATCAAGAACCTGGAGAAGGTCAAGGCGGTTTAAGCCAACCCAAAAGCCACGTGGGCCAGTCCCGCTGTCGCAGTTGCAAAATCTGGTCCTGAAGAGTTTAGATTCACTGTGGATCTGCGTGGTCCGAACAGCGAAACAATCCCGATCGCCTCCGCCATGCCTGATATTGAAGGTATGATTGCATGTACTTCTGGCAGCAAGCTTTTTGCAAAACTAGAAATGATTCATGCTTTCTGGCAGCTGGCCCTGCATCCAGATTCGCAAGAGTGCATGTCCATTCAGACACCACTCGGGGTTTTCACACCCACTAGAGTTTTACAAGGAAGCACAGACGCCGGTAACCATTTCCAATCCGCAACAGCCCAAGTCTTTCTCGAACTCCAAGAGCGCCTTGCCCAGTGGCAAGACGATTTTCTTCTGCACGCGCCGAATGAGGGAGAGCTCCTCCAGTCACTTCGCCGATTTTTTGAGCTTTGCTCAGAGTTCGGACTTAAACTGCACGCCGGGAAGGTTGATTTCTACTTGGAGGAAGCGAAATTCTGTGGCCGCATTATCGACCGAGAAGGGGTTCGATACGACCCGCGTGGCATGGAAACGCTTATGGCAATGCGCCAACCTGAGTTTGCTTCCGACCTGCAACAATTTATTTGTGCCACTAATTGGATGCGCACTAGCATTCCGGACTACTCAAGGGTAGTCAGCCCCTTGCACTATCTAATGGAGGAGTGCTACAAAAAATCTGGAAAGCGAACCAAAAGGTCGGTGCGCAATCTTTCCCTCTCTGGCCGATGGGGGCCTGGTCATACATCTGCCTTCAATCAGATAAAAGACCATCTGGCCAAAGCACTCAAGCTTTCCCATCCGAAACCAGATCATCATATGTGTCTATTCTCAACCGCCTCTGAAACTCATTGGGCATCTGTCCTCACTCAGATTCCTAACTCCGAAGCAAATGTTATCCTCAACAAGCAACGTCACGAACCCCTCTCTTTCCTGTCCGGAAATTTCACTGGGTCCTCTAGCAACTGGAGCATAGTCGAAAAGGAAGCATTCACCGTTGTCGAATGGATGTCACGACTGGAGTACCTCACTGAATCTCAGGAGGTTTCGCTCTTTACGGATCACGCGAGTCTCGTATATATATTTGACCCGCACGGGAAGAATCCCGGGATTAGCCGACACACTGCGAACAAGCTAATGAGATGGGCGTTAAAGTTGAGTGGTTTTCGATATGTCATAGAACACATCCCTGGTAATGACAATGTGTGGGCTGACATGCTTACCCGCTGGGCTGTCAAGCCTCGCAATAAGGTCCCTTCCACAAGTTATACCGACTCATGTTGGCTCCAATTAATCCTTCGTTGAATACGGAGTACGATTGGCCGACACGTGAATGCATCTCAAAGAGCCAGAAAATTTCATCTCTCAAACCGCCGCAGTTTTTCAAGAAGACAGACAACATATACCAGAACAGACGTGGTGTTTTTTGGGTACCAGAGGATGACGAAACACTTAGACTACGCATATTGGTGGCTGCTCACGCTGGCCTCTCCGGGCACTGTGGTATCAGAGTGTCCACAGATGTTTTGAAGTCATACTTTTACTGGAAGTCGCTCACAAAGAATATGGAAACATTTTGTCGTTCTTGTCTTCATTTTATGCTATCCTCATCTTCCGAAGTCATGCCTCGCCCACTTTGACACAGTCTACACGCAGATAAGCCGAATGAACTACTGCACTTTGACTATTGCTACATGGGACCAAGCGAGGACGGCGACACATATGTCCTTATTATGAAGGACGATTTCAGCTCCTATGTCTGGCTAATTCCATGCACAGCAGCAAATGCAGATACGGCAGTAGAAGCGTTAATAAGGTGGTTCTCTGCATTTGGAACCGTCCCTCAGTGGCTGTCTGATTGCGGTTCTCACTTCAAGAACGAAATAGTCAGGGGCCTAAGAGAGAAGACGCACGGATCACATCATTTTACCTTACCATACTGTCCATTGACCAATGGCACAGTACAAGTGGTTTGTCGAGAACTCATTCGAGCGATGCGAGCAATTCTATCAGAATACCAAATGCCGTTTAAGATGTGGCCTCAGGTCGTACCAACTGTCGAAGCTCTCCTCAACAGCACACCTTTACACCGCCTCGGGAATCGTCCCCCTATCACGGCGTTTGCTGCTCTACCCGCTGATTCCCCTCTTGCCGCCATAAAGAGGAAAACAACTGCGGGCATCGAAACTCTTTCAATTGACGTCATTCGTGCTAAGCAAGTAGGTGAAGTGGTGCGGGTTCTCGCTGCGCTTGGCAATATGCACCGTGACGTGAAGGAGAACGTTTCTAGGGCCCGCCAGAAGCGAGTTGAGCTTCACAATCGCCGTACGCACATTCGTGAGACTAACTTTGATGTGGGAGACTACGTGCTTTGGGGAACGACCCAACGAGGCCGAATTACTAAGTTGACGCTACGTTGGAAGGGCCCTTTCCAAATTGTTAAGGTACTCTCAGATTTTCTTTTTGTCATTAGCGACTTGCGTACTGGTGAGGCCAAAACAGTTCATGGCGTTCGCCTCCGTTTCTTCCGCAACAGCGCATTCAACATAGATGAAACATGCAAATCCCAGCTAGCATATCAGGAAAACGAATATTGTGTGGTAGAGGAAATTCAAGACATACGGTTACATAACGGCAAACCCGAAGTACTCGTCAAGTGGATTGGTTTTGAGGACAAAGATCCAGGGTGGGAGAGTCTTTCAAAAATGCGTGATGATATTCTCAGCCTAATGCGTGAATTCATCAACGAGATCAAAGACTCCGGTACTGCGCGACAGAAACGCCTAGCCTCGTCCGTTTAACAAATTCCTGAAAAATCATTTTATGTCTTTCACAAGGAATGGGGAGGTGTTCACGAATCTCGGGTCTCCACCGTGTTGCGGGGCTTGATACTAAAGTGGTTACGCATGAACGGGGATGCACGGCAAGCACTGTTCCATCCGTGTGTAATTTTTCTCATAGTATTGCGTGGCATTCAAAGTATCCTCCACAAAAAAACAAGTAGGGCGTTGTCAAGCGTCAACTTTCAAATACAGGTTCTATACATCTCTATAAAACCTACAACTCTCACCGCAGTGAGAGGGGTGCACCATCTTGGTCCCCGTTCTGGTTTTTGCCTTCCCTATTTTCCTTACCAGTTCAACAAACGCGTGTAGACTCCGAACAGCAGGTGAGATGTGGAAAAAGGGTTTCTAGAGAAGGATTCAAGCGCCGCAAATCACAGGTATTCCCTGTTCACATTTCGTGGATTGATCTCCACCGGGGCATATTCCCCGCATGAAAGTGTCGGACGTCAACCGTAAATGGTACTTTTCAACTCACCACGCGGTATCTCTTCAGCATCATATCAGTGTATATCAGCCGTTCTGGGATATTAAAAGACACGTTCTGCAAATAATAGTTTATTGTTCTTTGTAGCAAATAGGAGCTCAATAAAAGCCGTGGAGTTCGGAGAGGGAAACGGAAAAAGGGAATGGCACGACCACTCATGAGCTTTGCAACCCCGAGTGTCTCCAACTCAGAAACAGCTTGGCTGGCAAGATGCAATCATAGTAGGTCACTCTGCTTATTTTCCACACGCTGCACCTCGTGAAGTATTTGCAACGTTTAATTTGAATTTGTTGAATTTTCAACCGTCAGCCGGAAAAGATCCGTTGACATCTCGAAGTACTGCAACTGAGATGATGGCATCTAGTGTCTATCCCTGTCCTCGAATGAGACCAAAATTGGTCTCACTGGATCTGTAAGCCCGTTTTGAGCACTCTCATTGGAAGAGAGCGCTCACAGCTACCCCGTTCCATTCTCCAAAGATGTCACATTAAACGCCCTCCAGGACTCTCACTCGAAGAGAGCGCACACAGCTACTCTGCCCAACTCCTAACGATTGAGGGTGGTTTCAACAAAAAATTATGTATGGTGCATAAAATATATATGGGAGTATTGCCAAACCGGGGACATATTCTGACATTTAAGGATATTGGTTGTCATGGTTCATGCTTTTAAGCGGTATGAGGGACACATCTCGATAAACCGTGTCAGTGGACATCGCTTTGAAACATAGCAATACTGTGAACATGCAAACAAATCGACTTCATCGACATTCACTTTCAAAGTAGAAGCGCAACATGAGACACACCGGCAATTAGTCATGGGAGTAGTCACTCTGGAACAAAATTTGAGAACGTAGGACATACTGAGCTACTATTCGAAATGATTGACATATATGGATGGAAGTATGCTTTGTGGTGGACATCGTTTTGTCTTAAATCGTATTTGGTGGACAGCGCTGAAAGAATGCGAAATGGTCGACATTATTCGAGTAGAATACGCGATTCGGGGGACATAAACGCCACTGTTGTACGAAAACGGTTGACATCCTTCAGTCCGTAGGGTTCTCATATACTCTGCAGCAGTGCAAGCTGCTGGACTACATGCGTACTGAACACTCTCCGGTCTTTTATCATGAGGAGGATGACTGTCCTCATTGTCTTTGCCACAGATTCTACAAGTTTCTTTAACGGTTGTAGCTGCACCCCATCGTAAACTTTGCCCATCTTCTGGACAAGCTCACAAGTCTTTGCTTCCAGATAAATAACCCGGAATGAGACCGCGCGCATCCATCATCATGTGCAAGCACAGTGCGAGATTGGTAAATGTACGTTCACCGAACTGTGGGTTGTTGCCGCAAAATTTTGAAGACATTAGCGTTCGTCAAGTCGGCAGGCATAGTTTATCGTCGAGCTGCTACGCTTCAAGCGGGCCACAATAGTAAGTAACCTCGCTAGACCACAATTGAATCGCAAGTGGGCGCTCTACCAGTAATGCGGAAAGAGGATTCTCTTAAGAACAGCAATGTACATTGCGCCACGCTTGCGCTACCGTTCAGGTAGTACCGCGAAGAATGTCATGCTCAAGTCAACACTTGTCACCCAGCATTCCGCGATCACAGCAGAACTCGGCGATAACCGGGTCATCCTTTCGACAGCAGCGAGCCACGGTGGCTCGCTGCTGTGGTGACCTTGCGGCCGCCCCGCTGCTACCGCAGCCCCCTTGCCGCCAGCGAGGCCACCGAGCTGCCTCTGCGGCCATCTCGCTTCGATAGCCGCTATCCTGACGTCGCTGCGGGACCTACCCCGCCGCTACTCCGGCCACTTCGCCGCCAAGGCGGCCATTCAGAGGTCATTTCTATTTGACTACCGCCATCCCAGCGCCACTGATGCCAGCTCACCGCCAGTGCAGCCACTCCCTCAACACTGCTGCCACGGGGGCTACCTCGCCGTCAGAGCGGCCATCCTGTCGCTGCAGCTGCGAGCACCTAACGCCATCTCGCCGCCGTCCCGCCTTCCTGCAGATCTAGCGCCCATGATTTAGACGAACACGCCTAGCGACAAGCTCCATCGCGGATCTCTTCCGCTTTGTCTTGGAACGCCCGCGCATTGGCGGAGCCGTGAATGGGACTCGCAGCGTTCTATCTGTCGGCGTTGCACAGGCCTTCACCTCCGCGAGCGTTGGCACTGTCACGATGGAATCTCTCGGATACTGCTTGCGCCATTGCGCGGTACCGAGCTCTGGCGGTACAAGATGGCGTGGAACAAATCCTTCGCCGTGGGCGACGGCCAGCATATTAATACATGGGAAATACTGCACGCTCGGCAGTCCACAAGTGCACGGCGTGCCATGCACACTGAAATGGCTCTGAACATTGACGTTCTCAAGGGTCGGTGCCAGTTGTTCTTTTGGATAGTTCTGTCGTTGCATGTGACCAAGTAAACTTTGGCAATATCATTGCACTCCTCTTAGACTCTCGTAATTGGTCCACAAGAAATAGTCTCTGACTCAAGTTCTGCAAGCCTCTACTCTGCGCGCGGTGTGAGTAAGTCTTGTGCTGAATGAGCTAATGTGCTCTGCTCCTCGTAAACTCGTTTTCGCGCTCGCAATGCCAGAGAATACTGCTTATTGTAGTGCAATAAAGGGCCCTACAGGGCGGTGGAAAGAAAGGAAAATAATTGGATGCGACAAGTAGTCCGGGATGGGGGACACACGTGTGAATAATTGCACAGTTTTAATTTTTAATTGTTTTATTTTATTTAGTTAATTAGTTGGCATTAATTTGGCTGACATTAGATTAGATCTAGGATCTAGCGCCCCAGGCTACTGTAGTGGCTCCGGCTGGGCGATATATGCCTTAGCCCACTGACCACTAAGTCAGTAAAGGTAACCCGAGTTGCAAGAGTCTGATATCGCCTTGGTCGAAGTCCGTCTTTTACAAGACATTCCCTTCAACTACAGATTACTTTATCCTTTGCGCTCGGGGTTCCCTTTCCTTTTCCTTTGTTTCCCTATCCTTTTCTATCTCTATTTCTACCTATTTTTCCTTATCTTGTGTTGGTACCATCGGTATTGGTTGCGACCGAACCGGTGTAGGTGTCTTGGCCATCGGACGACACAGTTGACGTAGCGCTGCTACTGTGACCTATTTTCCGACGGAGACTGTTGCGATGACGTCTCCCTCGAACGGCTTTTTCGTGTGTTACAAGCCAGTGTTGGTGCCATCGGCCTCGGTTGCGACCGAAATGGTGTAGGTGTTTCGAGCCATCGGGCGGCACAGTTGGTGTAGCGCTGCTACTTTCATTCATCCCGACGGGCTGCGTTGCGACGCCCCCGTCGAAGGCCTTGTCGCGTTACAAGGCGCCGAAGAAGCTCAACCAGCATTGGCCTTACAACCCAGTGGAACTGGGGTACCTACGTACACGCGCCACCCCACACTCGTCGAGCAGTTCTCTTCGCAAGTCTCTGCCACATCGATCCCGGGCCGGGCTATTTCTCTGTGCCCCCCTATCAAGGATCTGAGCTACTACGAGTCGCAAGCTCGTTTAAACGGAGAAGGGAGAGTCGGACACTCCGTAGCGCTGTGCCGTCGGCAGTTCTTCTTTTTGTTGTTGTTGTTGTTTTTGGTGGACCATCGGACCGCGGTCTCTGCCTGACAGGCGTATTGCACTACATAAGTGGTCTCCCGACCTAGAATTAGTGTACAAGAGACCCGACCTAGAAACTACGTAAGTGGAAATGGACTACATCAGCGGTCTCTGCGACGTAAGTTTATTTAGGTGCTGTAGCGTTCTCTATTTTTTTTGTGTTAAGTTAGGTTCGTTTTTGGGAAACCTACCATGTCGACAAGCGCCCCCGTGGACGCCGGTCCCGGGGCGAGCAGAATAGAATTGGCAAGGGCGTCAAGGATTCCGCGAGGTCCTCGCACCCGAAGCCAGGCCAATATGGCCACGGATCCCGAAGGTCAAGATTCCCCAACGGGGATTGAAGCCGACAAGGATAACCTACCCAACAGGTTCGAGAAAATGGACGAGGAAATTCGCCAAGAGATGACGAAAAATTTCGAGGCTGAATTAGCCCTCGTCCGGAAGCAACTGGAGTTGCAATCCTCCGAGTTCCATGCCGTGTTTGGAGAGCTATCGGCTCGACTGGATCTCGTCGAGAAGGAGCGAGGTGATGCGACCGACGGTCTGGAACCGGAGGTCCTAGTTTGGTTGAAACTTTCTGTCAAGGACGCAAGGCGCGACGCGAATCAAGCTTTGGAGTCCTTAGGTAAATTCGGAACCACAATCGACGACAGGTTCGACCGGGCCGCCCATCTTCTCAATGACCTTGAGCAAGCCGCCGGCCGAGAGCCGCAGGAACCGGACCAAGAGCCGCTCCCTACGGGTCGAGAAGGCAACCGTCGATCGTGGAAGGATAAATCCGCGAGACAGCGGAGTTTCAAGTCGAGGACTTCCAAGAAGAATCTGCGACGCAGGAGCAAAAGTTACTGTAGTGACGAGCCGGAGGACCGAGACTCAATGACCAAGTCGAATGGTTTTTCCGAAGATGGTGACGACGGTTCGTCGAACCATGCCGGCGATTCCGAATATCGTTCAGAGGAAGGAAACAGAATTTCGCAGGGCAAGAAAATTACCTCCAGACGGGGCGGGATCACTTCGTCTGCCTCGCGGAGAGACAAGGACGCTGAGCCAAAGGACGTCGCTACGCGACGCCGGCAGCAGTGGGAATAGTTGGAGGAGCTGAATCCGACCAACTACCACTTCAAGAAGTTGTTGTTGTACCGGACGTACCGTCTGAGAAACTAACAGACATATTTGTCGAGCTCTCGGCGGACCGCCGTGCGGAAAATTTGGAGAGACATACCACCAAAGGTGAAGAGGGACAACACGTTTTCTGGAGAAGACGGGGTCCTTGTGTTGGATTTTTTGGCCAAGTTGGTTCAGGAATTTGATACGCAGGAAATGAACGAAGGGCAAGCTATTCGCTTGCTACCCGAGTTCCTTGGAGGCATCGCCTTGAGACAGTAAACTTCTGTGTCACAGACAGCCGGGTCCCATCATGGGAAGGTGTCAGTCTGGCCGGAGGCCGTACAGTGGCCATTGAGAAGTTTCGCCACCGATGAGCCGATCCGCCAAGCCGTGCTCGCGTTGCGAGAAGTTCAGCAGAGGCCGTCTGAAGACCAGATGGAATTCTACATCCGTCTGACAGACGCGAGTAATAGATGTGGAAATGTATATTCAATGGAGGAGCAGATGACTATGTTCATCGAAGGGCTGGATTCGAGTATCAAGCCCATGGTTTCGCAGTACCGACAAGACCATCGAGATGTGTCGTTTTTGAGGCTAGCGAATTACGCCAAGGCACATGGCTCGGCGAGCCGCGCCAGGGACAGGAGGACCAAAAAGGTCACCATTCAAATGCCAGCGACGCGAAGGGCGGGGAGCAAGCTGAAGACATCCGCGCCAGTTCGAGGAGGTCGCACCGCAGTTCATCCGGCCGATTCAATTTCCGAGTCAGAAGAGCGCGGCGCCCAGCGGGGAAGCGAAAGTTACTATGAAGGAGCTTTTGTCGCCGAAGGCGATTACATTGAGCCATCGGAGGGCTACGGATACGGAGGACACGAGGGAAGTGGGACGTCAACTCTACCGACGCCCACGGATACGACGGAGTCGTTTGCGGAAACCCCGGACGCCGTATTGGCGTTCCGAGGGCGCGGCCACACACCGGCGCCGCGCCTCTCGATGGAGGACAAGGGGACGGCTTTCCGTAGACCGGGATGGACGGGAAGGCCGTCGGCCCGAGGGCTGTCGAGGTCACAGTACCCTCCGAAGCAGCACAGACTCATATGCTATCACTGCTATGAGAAGGTACATGGGGCGCTCATGTGCATACTCTCGTTCCGAGAAATGCACAAAGTTCTGAAGAACTACGAGGCGCTGTCTCCAACGGAGAGGTTAGGAAATCCTTCCACAAGTTATCTGAAGGTCAAGAATTGGTTCGATTCTCAGACGGCGAGCACACCGAGTGCTTCCGCCAACGGGTCGAACCGACCGTCAAGAGGGCCAGCCGCGGGGCCCTGGTCGGAGAATAAGAAGAACCCGCAGCAGCACGAAAACTAGAGAGGGGAATCTCGCATGAGTCGCGAGAGGCACAGGGTCGACATACTGTGCCAGGGGCTCAGCCCGGTTCCCCGTCTCTAAGGGGAAAATCAGGCCTCGATGAGGAGGTTTTTAGATTGGTGGATAAGCCAAGCCCAAAGGGCCGTCTCAAGTCAAGAAAATTTTAAGCCGAGCCCGAGATCATCCGCTGGAAGAAGTTCGAAGACCCTGGTACAGGGTTAAGCGAAGGGAGTGTCCCAAGAAGATCTTGGTTCTTGCGCGAAAAAACTACAAAGTGTACGCGGACATTGGACCAACAGTCGGATTGATGAGCCGGGTGTTGTATGTATTAGACACCGGCGCAGGACCAAACTTTGTGCGAAAATCGGAATTCCCGGCTGGGATAGAATCTGGAGTGTCCTTCGGACCAACCCAGGACATCGGCGATGCGAACAACCGTCCACTCCGAACTCTCGGCCCAATTAAAATGCCTGTGAGGCTTAAAAATTTCGTGGCCGCAGCTGAGTTTATTGTATATGAAAAACTCGCAGTCCCGCTAATTCTAGGCGCGGACTACTGCGACAGGTTTGTTGAAGCTATATATCCACGCAGGAAGACAGTGGAGTTGGCAGATTTCTCGGAGGTTCTGATTGTTAGGCGGTTCTCGCCGAGAAAAGGGAAGAAGAATCTCGTCCCGGGAGAGGACGAGAATGATAGAAAGGGGGAGCGAATTTCCCCGAAGGTAAAAGTGGAAAGAGCCACAACCATCGAGCCAGGGACGCAACGAGTCGTTGAATGCACCTCGAAGAGGGCGGGCTTGGTTGTGGTCCAGCCGTATGCGCCTTTATATGAAAGGCATGGATTGAAAAGTACGAATGGGGTTGTCCAGGTTGAGCCTGACAGGCCTTTTCGTTTACTCGTTGCGAATTTTAGGACGTACCCTGTCAGGGTGCAGAAAGGCCAAGTGGTGGCAGAATTATTACCGCACCCGAGGGCTGTGCTTGAGAGCAAAACCAACATCGGTGGAGTTCTCGGAATTCAAGAAAGACAGAAGGAAAATTTTCCTAATTCTACCAAGATGCCTACGGGCGAGACAAGATGCGAACCGTCGGATCAAGGCCGCGAGGACCAGCCAGAAGAACGGTCGGCAGGGCTCTCCGCGTCGGCATCTACGAAGCCGCAACGCAGGATTGAGCTGCCACCGCCAGACGTGGAGGATCTCGACCTGAGCCACGTGTCGGACCGGCTGGGCGAAGATTTCCGTCCGATGTTGAAGAAGTATTCCCGCATGTAGGATGGGACCCTTGGTGAAATTAACACCACGCTCCACCGGATCGAGTTGGTCCCGGACACAAGACCAATTACGCAAGCCCCGTATCGGGCCGGGCCTAAGGCCCGCGAAACTGAAGATGCAGAAGTACAGAAGATGTTGGAGGCAGGTGTAATAGAGCCACCACGGTCTGAATGTGCATCGCCCGTGTTGCTGGTGCCCAAGCTGGACGGTTCAATGCACTTTTGCGTAGACTACCGCAGACTGAACGCAGTGACGGTGAAGGACACGTACCCCTTGCTGCGCATGGACGAGTGTCTGGACTCGCTTGGTGACACCAAGATTTTCTCCGCGTTGGACGCGATCTCGGGGTATTGGCAGATGCCTATTCCCGAAACGGACCGCGACAAGACAGGTTTTTCATGTCACTCAGGTCTCTACAGATTCTCAAGAATGCCCTTTGGGCTTACCAACGCACCGGCGACGTTTCAGAGAGCCATGGACATCGTGACTCTCTCCGTTCCGATGGAAATCGTGCTTGGTGTATCTTGATGATATCATCATCTTCAGCAAGTCTTCGGAAGAAAATATTGTTCATGTTGATGAAATACTGTCTGTATTGGAGGAGGCCGGCGTGAAGCTCAAGCTTCGCAAGTGCGAATTTTTTGTCGAAAAGATCAAGTATCTAAGCCACGTCGTCCGACCAGGTACGTTGGAAGTCGATACCGCTCGCACCGAGGCGTTGGAAAAAGTGAGGTACCCTCAAACGCAGACCAAGCTCAGAAGCTTCTTCGGACTTTGTAATGTATAGCGCAGGTTCGTCCCACATTATGCGAAAATCGCACATCCGCTCAATCAATTATTGAAGAAGGGACAACCGGTCCAGTTGGAAGGATTTGACGAACCGTGCGAAAAGGCAT
The DNA here is from genome assembly GCF_000350225.1 of Chondrus crispus. Taxonomy (NCBI): domain Eukaryota; phylum Rhodophyta; class Florideophyceae; order Gigartinales; family Gigartinaceae; genus Chondrus; species Chondrus crispus. The sequence continues at coordinate 104,641 of NW_005179176.1, forward strand.
TTCACAAGCTTAAGGAGGCCATATTGGCACCGCCGGTACTGGCAGTGCCAAAGAAGGACCTTCCATACTCGGTACATACCGATGCCAGCGACTATCAAATTGGCGCTGCGTTATTTCAGACACACTGGGATGCACAACGTAAGCCCATCGGGTTCTTCTCGAGAACGTTGGCGGAAGCCGAGAGAAACTATTCTGTATCAGAAAAGAATTTCTAGCGGTAATTTGGGCCGTTCAGACATTAAGACCATATCTATATGGCGAACATTTTATTGTCCATACCGACCACGCCTCGTTGAGGTGGTTGATGAACATAACAGATCCGAGTGGACGTCTAATACAATGGAGGCTACGCCTCTCGGGATTCGACTTTGAAATCAAGTACAAGAAAGGAAAGGCAAACAGCCAGGCAGATGCCTTTTCAAGATTGTTAACGCAAGGAGACACTGTCGACGAAATCGACGACGAAATTCCATGTTTCATGGCCGAATCGGCCGACGCTACAGAAGACGATGAGGAAGATTTCGGTAGGGTAGACGACATCCTCGCTCTTGAGGGGGGCCCGCCCCTGATCGCCTCGATCACTTCCAAGCCATCGCTCCGGAGGAGCTTATTCGCGAGCAAGCCGTCGACCCTTTCTGCAGTCGAATTGAAGAAGAAATGAACGCTGGAAAAACGAGGACATTCACAACGGAGGCAGTGGAATTCGAAGGAACTCTATGCCGCACGGCGGCAGAGTTTGTACAAGTGGTGATACCACAATCGTTAAGGGAGTGCGTCCTAGGGTTGAGCCAGTACGCAAAATTGGCAGGCCACCCTGGAGCCAGGGAACTGTACAAGACGTTAAGAAGATATTTTATTGGCCTACAATGGCACTAGACTGCTACGCAGTTGCGAAGAATTGCGCCGAATGCGCACGAGAAAGGGTGAAGTTGAGAAGGAACACGAAGGAAATGAAGTTGTTCACACCCAAGGCTCCGCTGCAGTTTGTCGCTATCGACATTCTCGAAGAGTTAATTACCACAAAGCGAGGAAATCGGTACATCCTCGTGATCAGCAATCGATACTCAAAATTGGTACGAACCGTACCACTCAAGAAAATTACCGCTGCGCATATAGCGCAAGCGTTCGTACACCATTGGGTATTTGTGTACGGACCGCCGGTCAAGCTGCTGTTCGACAATGGAACGCAGTTCACGACACGGTTCTTCCAGAACATTTGTCGGATTTTGGGAATACGCAACGTCTTTTCGACGACTTATCATCCGCAGGCCAACGGCCAATTTGAAAGATTCATTCGCACGCTGACTTCCGCGTTGCAAAAATACGTTGGAGAACATCCTCAGGATTGGGATCTGTTTAGCGACGCTATAACGTTCGCGTATAATACGCAAGTTCATCGAACTACGAACATTGCGCCCTTTGAGCTGGTATTAGCACGGGCACCAAGGAGTCTCGCGCTACAAGCGCAGCCCAAGTTGGGGGAGTTCGGCTCGACACGAGCATACTACCTGAAACGGCAGTCAGAACTGGGAAGTCTAATGCGAAGCGCCGACAAAAGTTTACAGAAGGAACAAGCGCGGTACAAGCGGAATTTCGATTCAAGACTTCACAGGCCGAAATATGACATCCCTGTGGGATCCTACGTATTCCTACGAAAGGAACGAGGAACGGCGAGCGAGCCAAAACACAAGCTTGCTCAAGTCGCCACGAGACCCTACGCAGTGAAGAGATCTGATCAAGATACAGTTCTAATCGCCATTGGCGACCAAGAGGAGCGCGTTTCGCGGGACAGGGTGGAACTAGCACCGAGTCCGATGAACCTCGCGCCGGCAACCGGCTTAATACAAGCGCTACAGTTCCTTGATGAGACTGAGGAAAACGAAGAACGAAACGTTATTGAGGATGGGGGCAGTCCCCATGTACGCGCGCCTGCGCAAGAGGATAAGCAAAATTTAGTCGGAGACTCACGGTCAGCGGGTATCCCGCCAGAGCTACGCGACTGAAGTAATTCTGCCGAGGCGGGCGAATTGGAAAGTCTTCAGAAGGGGGAATGAAATGATCCCGAGAACGGAAAAGAATCTGGAGATACGGAGTACTTCATCGAACGGCTCATGGACCACGCTTACCAAGACGGGAAGTTGGTTCTCAAGACCAAATGGTATGGATACACGATGAAGGACGTGACGTGGGAGCCAACCGAACACCTATCGCGCAGCACAGTTGTGACATACTTCCGACGGAAGAAACTACAGCTGCCACCGCAAGTCGCGCACGCGCAAGTAGGATAGTTCCTATGAGGAGACGCACAAGTGGAAGTCAGTGCCACGGCCTGCAACCTGTGGAACAGAGAGCGTCGCAAGGTCAAGAAATGGATAACGGGGGAGTGCAATAAGTCAGGAAATCTTACTTCGGGATCCTACATGAATGGAGAGACGTGCGCCGCCCCACTGAAAAATTGAAGCGCTACAGAAGTGTCAGGCTGAGGTAATATGCCTCCTTGGATACGATCACACGCGGCCGCCGTGTGCACGTGAAGTGACACTTGAATCGATGATCCGCCCTCATGGGGCGTGATTGAATCAAAAGTAGAGATGCCGGCAGAGAGCTGCTGAACTGGCGGCGGAAGGTCAAAAATTGAACACGGGTCCACCTTCGAAATGTTAATCAAAATTAAGGCGAAAATGCAGCACTTGTTGGTCGCACGAGAAGTGCTTGTTGCGTGCTCCAGCCGGAGGCACAAGTATCCGAGGACGTCCAAGAGCACCGTCACCAACCACCGTGCGCGACACTGACGACAGCACCACACGACGACGACGTCGAACCCGTTTCAGAGGTGTTGACTATAGCCCACTGACTGAGGGACCGACGCTCGACGAGCGGAAGGATTCTTCCACACAAACCGAGGTCATGCAGACTTCGAGACTACCGCGTACAGTCCGTTGCGCACACCCGTATAGGAAGGCGGTTCCTTCCCTGCCCAAGACGGCGACTATTTGTTCTCGCAAAGAGCCTCCTTGTTTGAGGCAGCCAACAAAAACAAGAGAAAGAGAAGGGGAAAACGACTGCGAAGGAGAGAGAGCGTCGCTAGATGAGCTCGCTATCGACGATCCATCTGTCTCTTGTTACTACTGACGACGCCAAGTTCACGTTCTTGTTTTTATCCCGAGCGATCCATTGTGATGACCCACTCCTTTTTCTTCCTTCGCTTGACTCTTGTTTTCTTTCTACAGTTCCTACCTTTCATTTTGTTCTGTTTTGTGGCAAATTGTTTTGTTTTTTGACATCGAAGAAGCGCCGCCGTACTGCGGACGCCGTTTAGTATGTCTACAACGGCCCAGAGGAAGTACTGTAGCTATGAACGAGAGAGGGAACGCGCTCTTGAAATTATAAATCAACGACGAATCCGATTGTCGTACACTACAGCCACATGTGGCGGCTGTAGGCAGAGCGACGCGCCTTCGTACGGGTAAGGGAATTCGAGAGACCACCCAGTGGATGGCCGGAACCGGGATCCGGGCTCGGCTTGCGCTGTAGAAAGGTAGAACTAGAGTCAGCAATAAAGAGGAAGAATTAAAGGAAAAACAGGACGAACAGAGCGGACAGCACAGTAGTTAACGTAGCGCTCGCGCGGTAGGGTCGACGCGCGCGGGGAAGGCAGTTGGGATTCCAGGGGTGTAGATGGCTAGGTCAGTATGGGCCAGCCAGTACCGAGTCGAGGCTACAACCTGGAATCCAGAAACCAAGGTAAAAGACCCGAGGCTTCGTGCCTCTTTACTTTGATTATCGGGTTGACTATATAGTCCCCGGTCGCCGTAATGGCGAAGCTAAATTATACTGTAAATTAGAATAACTAGGAAAAAACGGGTGTAGCCCCGAGGGAACCAAGTACAGCCCCCATAGGCCCTATGGGTTGCGGAGGGATTACACGTGTCCACGGGGAGGTCCGATAGAGCGGCAGGGGAGTCCACGTGTCCACGTGGTACACGTGGTGGCGGCGAACGCGATTTTGGCGAGATTAGACAGCTGTCCCGGTACCGAGTACAGTGCACTACACCGATGCTCTCCTAGCTCTGATACGACATATGAGACGCTGAATTGCCCCGAGCGTGCGTGTCAATGTTGTCGGGATCGGGTCTGATGACCCTACATGCACTATCGCACCCTACGTCACATATACTTATGCCCGGATCGGGTTGGACAGACGTCCACAACTGTGAGATGAGACACAGTAGAGCAAACTACAATTCTATCGTCACGTAAGGACGATAACGAGTCGTTCACGAAGCATCATTCGTACCGGCGAAACGAGGGAGGTAAATTTATGGATCTCAGGGTTACCTTTACGCAAGTGGCTGTACACTTGCTCGGACCGGGATAGAACTTAAGACGGAAAGGGGACCATGCTGGGATATTGGTTCCGTTTAGAAAAGAAAGAAAAATCAGAGAGTTCGATATTGAAAGAGCAGAAGGGTTGGAGATGTGCTGACCGTGAGGCGTGAAGTCACGTCGAAGGAGGCGGTCCTGGGCACTCACCTGAGGAAGGAAATTGGAGAGGGACCTCCCCATGAGCAGGAGGACAAATGAGCGTCGAGGTTCTGACTCGGACGCGCTCACCGTGTCCTTCTGAAGGAAAAGAGGGGCATTCTCAAAAAGGAAGACGAAGATTCGCACAAAGAAAAAGAATAAGGAAAATCGCGAACGCCCGAGACAGGCAGACGAGCAACATCTTGTTGACGTACGTAAGTACCTTTGTCCAGTGGCAAGTCGAGGATAAAGGATCTGGCACGCAGCTGCACATGGGAGATGGAACACCGCCGTGTCTACTCGCGGTTTGTTAATACTGGAACACGCGGCATAGTCGCGAGGGAGGATAGGGATTAGGCCTCCCCGCATTCTGTTGTTCATCGCCGGTGCTAGGAGTCGCCAATGGCAGACTACAGTATGCTCAAGAGGGGAAATGATGAGAATCGACATGCTGTTCGCCGTAGAGAGCTCCCTGGCCTGTTGCTTCGAACCTTTGTGGAGGTACCTCTCTCTTTAGAGGAGGTCGGGAATTTTCCTAAGTGTGGAACTCAATCCAGAAAAGCAACCAAAAAGAATGCACTCGTCGTCCAAATTTTGACAACAACGAAAGGAGGCTCAGGAATAATGGGACACTTGTCCACGTGTAGATTTCGTGCTCGCTATTTGAACTTGGCCGGATTTGACCTGCGTCGCGGCTCACCAGGGCCCACCAGCCGAGGATCGGAAACATGTAAGACCGTTGCCACTCAAGGTGCTCGCGTCGTGAATTTAAGGAAACGGAACCTAGGTTCCAGCCCCATTTGCACACCGGCCTACAGGAAACAAAGGCAGTTGACCCGCAGATACCGGGGCAGTATGAGGAACTCTCGCACGCAAGTCGTCGACTCATCTACACACTGAGGATCGGAAATCGGTGACAAGGAAGAGGAATGCCGAGGCAGACGTCTACAGTGATGTCGTGATGGTGGTGTAAGGACAAGATAGCAAGCATGGCGTTCACATTATTTTATCCTTTTTCTCATGAGAACAGTATGAGGACAACATCGCACAAAAGAGAGGAATGTAGGCCTCCTGACAACCAGGACAATTACCTCGCCGATAGCGACTGACACGCTGCCGAAAGGGGATTGAGTCTTAATCTCGTCTCAAAGCCTTCAATGTTTTTGGGGGCATTGTGCAAAGCTAGGGTGACGCTGAACGAGGGGGATAGAATCAGAAATTCATGTGAAGACAAAGTCCCTATCAAAGAATAGAGTCTGTCCTTTGATGAAGACCCCCCAACACCAACAAAACACCGCCCGACGCGAACAGAGCGATAGTGTTTTTGAGTCGACCGGGGGAGCGGGCAAGTTGAAAGAGGAGAAAAAATTGGGGAGTTGACAGGGGGATTTCAACCGTTAAAGAGTAGGGACATTTGAATCAAGAGAAAAGAGGAGGAACACCGTACGAGACGAGGAAAGACTCGAAGAGTTGGAAAAGTGAAGACAAAGAGGGGAAACAGTGGGATGTCCAACACGATGGCAGAAGGAGGGTCGTACAAGGAAAAGAGGAGGTAATTTGAGAGCAAGGTACGCAGATGATTCAATTGATTATCCAAAAGCTATCGGGTGACGCCAATGAATCGACGTTCCCCTCCAACGGGGTAATAATCTGAGAACGGATCACGGGGGAAACGGCCATGTGCCGCAGGTCAGGAGGACGCATCACCGGAAGGCCTTTCTCTCGGCATGGAGGTGACGAGTCGGGCGAGGACCCGCAGGTCCTCCAGAGTTGCCCCCTTAAGGGCCTCCGCCTCTACGCCATGAGCGCGGAGGAGGCGATGATAGACACCAGAGGCAGTGTTGGTTTCTTGGGTAATAGATGGCGGCGGCAAGGTCGATGTGGGTATGACGAGCTGTCCCTCGCGTGAAGGGGAAGCGGAAAGTGAGGTTGGATTCAATTCTGAGGAAGACACGACTCGAAGCGACAAGGTTTCTGTCGAGCTCGTGGGAGGAAGTACGACGCAAACTGGGGCCTCAGGCGCGGAGGGACGGACCGGTGCAGGGAGAGGGGAAGTTGGGGCCGAAGGTCGAGAGCACATTTCAGGCTTTCGAGGATCCACGTTCACCACAGTGACCGCATTGGGGATTGGTGTTTGATTTCCGAAACGGCGGCTCATCTGGGCCTCCCACGCAGAACAGAGGGAGGAGGAACAGGGGTTGATCCACACGAAGTCGCCGGCAGCTGGATGATTTCTACCAGGGGAAAAGGAGGGTCGCTGGCGTGAAAAGGAGCGAGACGAATTTTGTGGAGGAACGCAATCCCATACTACCGTCTCGATCATGTCGAGGAGGGCGTGCATTTCACGGTCAAGCTCGGATCCGCCAAGGGGGGCGGAAAAATCGAGGAGACGCATTTGTTCGCGGAGTTTCGCAGGGAGGTGCCACAAGCGCCAACAGTCGAAAACTTCCCACAGGAGAGTAGCGACGACTTTCACGTACCACTCCGTGAGAAACACAGTCCACAGCCCGTGCTCCGGATCGCGTAAATGACTGCCATAATATGTCAGGACGGGTCCTAACTCAGCCCAGAAACCCTGACATACCTCGTATTGACTGCACCAAGAAGGGGTTCGCTGGTATCGATGGGTGTAGTGCTGTCTGGAAATTTCACGGGCCTCAACCATCTGGTACGCCACGAAGAACCCAGTGTCGGATCGGACTCGACGCTCAAAGAGTACAGTATTTTGGAAAAAGAAAATACCTCCGCGCTTCGAATGGCGAAAGTTTGTGGGAAGAATGGCTTGGGTCCAAAACATGACGTCGGTCGTAACGGAGCGTTGGTTGCGCCACAGGCGGTCCGCCTCGCGCACGGGTTCACCGAAGGTGCAGTCGATGAGGTTTTCGAGATAGAGTCGTTCCCCCTCCGTACGACATTGCCAAGTGTCGCAGTGGTAACATGAAGGTATGAGGGCGTCGGCCATTGGAATGTCGAGCCGGGCGAGCATCGCGTCCATGAAGCGCATGGATAAGGAAGAGCGACCGCGCGGGGAGGAGTGACGTAGGATGGAGGTGGGTATAGCGATGCCGGTGCCCCAATCAAAGGTGTGAATGGCCTGCAAAGGGAGGTTGCCGGGCAACATGCCCGCGTCGTCGGCAAAATTATTTTCGATGCCGTCAACGTCGCGGATGCCCACAGAGGAGAACCATTGAGCAGAAGCGAGTAGGGATGCGTGTTCGCGCATGGTTTTGTTCTGCCGCTCCTCGAGCGAAGGATGACGGCGGGCTACCCAAGAGGAATGGTAGCCCGGATGGAAGGCTGGTTCGGTAGGGATGGTAACAGGTGGTGGACGGGGTATGGATGGAAGGCCCTTGGACATCTCAGGCTTGCGAGAAAAGCCTACACCCGGGCGCTTACGAGCGGGGCTCTCGCCCGAGCGCTCCGATGGAGAAGGAGTCATAGTTTCGTCCTGCTCTTCCGCACGCGGCGACCGTCGGTCGGAAGGGAAAAAGAGGTTGGGAAGCAAGGGAGTGAAGCCGCTGCGCAAGAGCGCTTAGAAGGGGCATATGTAGCGCAACATAGGGCTCTATAGGGGGTGGAAAGAAAGGAAAATAATTGGATGTGACAAGTTGTCCGGAATGAGGGACACACGTGTGAATAATTGCACAGTTTTAATTTTTTAATTGTTTTATTTTATTTAGTTAATTAGTTGGCATTAATTTGGCTGACATTAGATTAGATCTAGGATCTAGCGCCCCAAGCTACTGTAGTGGCTCCGGCTGGGCGATATATACCTTAGCCCACTGACCACCAAGTCAGTAAAGGTAACCCGACTTGCCAGAGTCTGATATCGCCTTGGTCGAAGTCCGTCTTTTACAAGACATTCCCTTCAACTACAGATTACTTTATCCTTTGCGCTCGGGGTTCCCTTTCCTTTTCCTTTGTTTCCCTATCCTTTTCTATCTCTATTTCTACCTATTTTTCCTTATCTTGTGTTGGTACCATCGGTATTGGTTGCGACCGAACCGGTGTAGGTGTCTTGGCCATCGGGCGACACAGTTGACGTAGCGCTGCTACTGTGACCTATTTTCCGACGGAGACTGTTGCAACGACGTCTCCCTCGAACGGCTTTGTCGTGTGTTACAAGCCAGTGTTGGTGCCATCGGCCTCGGTTGCGACCGAACTGGTGTAGGTGTTTCGAGCCATCGGGCGGCACAGTTGGTGTAGCGCTGCTACTTTCATTCATCCCGACGGGCTGCGTTGCGACGCCCCCGTCGAAGGCCTTGTCGCGTTACAAGGCGCCGAAGAAGCTCAACCAGCATTGGCCTTACAACCCAGTGGAACTGGGGTACCTACGTACACGCGCCACCCCACACTCGTCGAGCAGTTCTCTTCGCAAGTCTCTGCCACATCGATCCCGGGCCGGGCTATTTCTCTGTGCCCCCCTATCAAGGATCTGAGCTACTACGAGTCGCAAGCTCGTTTAAATGGAGAAGGGAGAGTCGGACACTCCGTAGCGCTGTGCCGTCGGCAGTTCTTCTTTTTGTTGTTGTTGTTGTATTTGGTGGACCATCGGACCGCGGTCTCCGCCTGACAGGCGTATTGCACTAGACTTATTTTGTCCAAGCACCGACCATCCATGATTGCAGCGTTGTTCCCTTCCACACGTTGCGAGGAGCTTTTGCCGTAGGTTCTTGCCCCGGCAGCGACTGCTACAGCAGGAAACTGCTTATCGTCGGGGATCGAATCTAGAGCTGCCTTAGCAGTGTCGCATAAATACCCCACACACGGCGGAGGGGTGTTCGCGATGTTCGGCGGAAGACCCCGGATCGGCGTACCGAGGGTCTTGAACCAACCAACGCCACCGGAAGCGGGCCGATAGCGGGTGGTAGAGCGTGGTCGGCGAGGACGCGCGCGTAGGCGAGTGGATCGACGCCTCGACGCCCCGGAGCAGTACCGGTTGACGATCCGGTACTGACGGGCGGAGGCGGATCGCAGCTCGCCGCGGTGTTGCGCGCGTCCACTACCCACTAGGTGGTAACTACTCGCGGGACGGCGGTGTGAGTAGAGTAAGCTGGGTGGTCGACCGTCGGTGGAGGATTGCCTGGCTTCCCCCCTCCGCCGGCCGTCGCTCCCTATATTTATTTTACAAGTTAATCGAGAGGCTACAGTACAGTACGGTGGGTACTGTAGTCAGCTACTGTAGACAGTGCGGGCCGTCCCGCACTGTAACGCTGTCAGCCGCCGGTGCTGACAGCCCACGTGTAGTACTCGGGTGGTACACGTGTTGGTGCGCGCGCTGTAAGGTATGAGCGCGCGCCCGCTGTAAGGTCCGTACCTTACAGCGTTAGATCCAAATCTAAATCTAATATAACGCCGTCGGTAGTTATGCTACAAGCAGGCGCTGCTAATGTACGATAGCTCGCTGATTCTCGGATAGAGGCAATCTTCTCCACAGTAGTCGCTTTCACCATGCTTTGAAATGTGGAGACGCAGGCCGTACCATGGCGCCGGAGATGGGCCGAGCGATGCATTGAGCAAGCCACCTGGTGACGTACATCTGATCCAAAGACATTCTCCATGCCATTCCCAATCCCTTTGTCTCCATCTGAAGCAACTGTCGTCAAACGGCCCATACTTGGAAAAGCTCTGGGATTAAACGACCATGCCTTTGTCCATGTAGCATCACTTTCATTGCCATAAATATAGAGGTACGCGGGCGGTACCAATCTTCCGTTCGCCGAAAAGGCGATCACAGAAAAAACTTGATAGGTGTCTAGACTGTACTTCCCAAAACAAGCTTCAGCATCCACAAGCCTCAGTACGAGCGTAAAATTGGCCTGAGTGAATGAGAATAAGAAATTAATATAGTCAACGAATCCGCAGTCACTAGTACGAATTAAATCCAGGAGACCTGCGCCATGCTTCTCCATAAACGCTTCCCTCGCCTCCGGCCACGACATGGCATCCTCTATCTGCTCAGTAGTTCGACGCTCAGCCGGAACCCTCCGAGCCTTTCGCTGGAGCCTTGCATGCTCTGCCTTCCTAACAGAGAGAACAGTTTCCTCCATAGCTATACCGTTGACGACAGTGTACTCGAGCATATGGCCATGACGCTGAAACTCGGCTTTTAGACGAGGCAATTGCTGAATGTTATCGTCGGGTATACCGTAAACCATGGCCGTTGCCTCCTTCCGAACTCGGGACCACTGATGTGCTGGAATGAGCTCTGGATAACGGAGAAAGTTTGCAAAATGCCGGACCAGTGCACTTCGTGTCATCGAGGGGCGTGCTTCCATGTCGGTCGACACATGATTCGCCAGAACCCTATTCGGGTACGAAGTCCAAGCCTGTCCATCCCTCCCCCTCTCACCTGCTCTGCGAGGATCGTAGGGCTTGTTTCCAACGGTTCTGTTGCACACCGCCGATTTCACCAACCAATCCGCTTGGCCCATCTGGAAGGTCGCCCTCAGGCGGAACTTCTCACGGCCAACATTGTGAAATTCTGCAGCAACCGCATCAACCTCTGTACGACTGTTGATAGGCAGTACTATAGTCAATGACAGCCATTCGGCGACCTCGCGAACCTCATTTACAAAGTCCTCCCTGGTCTTAAATCGGTCTCCGTCCTTGATATAATGCGCCATATTACCCGCCGCTCGCACTATGCGATTCAATCTCTTGAGGGGAAGAGTCTTCATTGCTCTGTCGCACGCTGATAGAGCCTTTTCGTTTATTTCCAAACAGGACTTTCGCACAGCGAACGTGTTGCGCGCCATCTTGAAATATTTAATTTTCCTCGCAGCGTCCCCCGCACTCAACCCGGACAAATCACAAGGAGGGTCACCAGGGCGGCAGCGTGTTCTTCGACCGCCTCTACTGCCATCAGATGACTCCGATGGGTCTCCTCGATGTCGACCTCAAGGTCGGAAACGGTTTGCGCTTCGGGAATGCGTACTCGTCCCTAAAATTGATCGAAGGGTCACCAAGGCCGCCGCGGCGACGACGCGCTGATGCAGTGAGGCTTCGGAGACCGCTGCGAGTCTCCATGCCCGTGGAGACAGGAAGGCAAGCACATACGTCAGAGAGCAATGTAGTGAGCCTGCTGGTGACTGCACGGGATGTAGACGGCAGGACGTGGGTGGGAGCGGCGCTGCAGCACTGGATGTACTGGCGATACCGTGGTTCGCGCAGTGCCATTTGGCGCCAAAAGCATTCGCGTCGCATGACGCATACACGTGCGCAGTAGGTCGTGATCACGAACGATGTCTACTGTTGCGCAAAAAATACGGGGCAAATGATAACGGATGCGTATAAGAGCTGCGGAAAGGGTCACCTGGTGCGCATAAAATACGCGGCACATGTCAACTGAATTACTTTACGTGGTCAAGTGTGCAACCTTGCATCTATACATTCCATAATGTCAACTAGTTAGGTTATAGACGCTGTTGTGGGTATCACCACGCATGTCACATTTCTGCCAACTGGCTGACATGTTTTTCCAGGTGTCTCATCCTTCCCGAATAAAATTTAACATATTTCAACCAAATCTGTTTTCGCATGCATGTCAACCAGATGGTATTTAGAGTCTAAAATGTGGACTACCATCAAGCTATAAATTTGAGCACTTTCCGCTGGTTTTCTTAATACGCAACTATGTTAAACCGTCACGAACTTTGGGGCTAATCTTTCACACTGTTTGGCAAATATCCGTATTATATTGTATGTGCACCCATATCATATCGACCTTTCAAACACCTTTTTATTGCATGTGATAATTCCGTGATCGTTACTTAATCACCGCCCAGAAGGCGCACTTGACAGAACCGATACACCTCATTACCATCGAGTCTCATCGTACCGAAACCCGCCTCACTACAATCGAGTCTCATCATACCGATACTCGCCTCATTACAATCGAGTCTCATCGTACCAGTCGTCAAATGTCGTCAAACCAGACGCCCAGGATATGATGCAACCATCGAAACACACTATGGATGCAGTGGCTGCAACTATTTACTGGTGTCACCGAAATACGAACCAGATCGTAACAGGACTCTCGGCTCTCTACGCGCTGATTTTAGGCGGTAATGGACGTGGCGAGCACACAATACCGCGAGGTATTTTTTCGTTTGCTGCCGTGCTTGCTGGATCACCTCCAAGATTCTTCATCTTTACCGAATGTCTCATTCGTCATTTATGCTTCTTACCGAGAAAATTGCTGACCTAGACAATTGCAAATTCAGGAAAAGTTCTCGTTTACAACGCCTATCTGTTACTCTGCGCTGGTTTGCAGGGGTTCATACCTTGAAATAGCCCTCGCACACAATCTATCAACATCTACTGTGCATTACTACATAGATGAAACACTCCGTGCAAATGATGGATCTCGTGAGTTGGGCTTCCCTTATGTAGCATATCTCACTCCCCGTATTAGATTTAGATTAGATTTGTAACTGTAGAGCCCGCGCTCTACAGTACCTCGCTGCGCGCGCGCACACACGTGTACGACACGTGTGCTGCCAGCCCCGACGGCTAACAGCGCTACAGTGCAGGCCGACCTGCACAACTGTATGGAGGGCGACAAGCACGCACTTGTCAAGGATCCTCCACCTTGGTCCGCCCGCTTACTTTTAGATACTTCCGTCCGTTTTACCTAGGAGTAGCACCGCGTGCGGGTTGAGGACGCGCGCAGCACGCCCACGAGCCCGCACCGCCTCCGCCCGTCGGTACCGGATCGTCACCCAGTACCGCTCCGGGGCGTCGAGGCGTAGAACCGCTCACGCGTGCGCGCGCCCTCCTCGATGCCGCTCTACCACCGCTACCTCAAGCCCGTGCTCGGTACCGTGGGTGGGCCGTGCTTCTATCTTCCCGCCGATCTGGGTCCTCCGAACTGTCAATACTCACCCCCCTCGTCGTTGGGGGTGATTATACTACACCTTATTGTGACGAAGCATGGTTAAAGGAAACTTCTGAGTGGATTTTTCCGGCTGGACGGAGTGCGTTGGACATGTGTTGCGGGGCCTTGGATGGAATAGCCGTGAAAATATCCGAACCTGCGGCTTGGGAGGTTGCTAACCCCTCTACGTACTACAATAGAAAGGGATGGTTCGCTTTAAATTTGCAAGCGATGTGTGCTTCTAAATACAGGTTTACCTTTGTGTCCTGCATGTCCCCTGGATCCACTCATGATAGTACCGCATACGCTATGAGTGGATTGTCGAGACTATTGGAAAGAGGAGAGGGGCCCTGCTGACTAGATTTTGGGTTGCTGCCGATGATGCCTACACATGTATAAATAGACTTTTAACTCCTTGGCCTGGCAAGGCTTTGAGTGTCGCTAGAGACTTTTTTAAGTACTGGAAATCTAGTGCAAGAATTAATATTTGAACAGAGTTTTGGCATGCTGGCTGGAAGATGGGGCGTCTTTTGGAGGCCACTGAAGTGTACTGTGGCTAAAAACGCCACTATTATATCTGTGTGTCGCAAATCGCACAACTTTATTATAGATACCGAGGCCACTGTAGATATTCTCGCGCCATCTGGGGCTGATGTTGGGCGCCATACAGAGCCAGCAGATCCACAGGTTTATCTTCAAGATGACTGCGACCAAAACGAATCTCCACACCGTAGACGTCACGACCTCGAGTCATCTTAGCTACGAGAGGACTTTACAGTGGAGATTGAGGCAAGCGCTCGAAGAAGACCTTGCATTCAGGAAATCGTTCTGTCGCCAACTTCAATATCTTAAAGGCTATTATCAGACTAGCTAAGCGCCTCGCCCGCCGCCCCCTCGCGCCCGTGACGGCCCACCGCATCCTCGTCTTCCTCGCCATGCTCCCGCTCGTCGCCATCCTGTTGCGGCTGCCGGGCGTGCGCGTTACCTGGGCCCCCATCGCACGTTTCCGCTCGCCCTCCCCCACCGCGCCCTGAACCGTCGGGCCCGCCTACTCCGATGCCGTCCCCGCCGCCTGCTCGCCCGCTATCTCCGCCTCCGTGCTTTTTTACGACGAGTACGCCACGCCTCAGCACACCCTCCAATCATGGCGCGCCCACGGCCTTCCAGCCCACGTCGCGGACGTTCTCTTCTTCTTCCACGGCGTGCGCACGCCCGACGAGTTCCGCGCCCGCCTGCTGCAACAGGCCGCGCCTCCGTGGCACGGGCTCGTGCACGTCGTCGCGTCCCCTGAAAACCTCTAGCTGGTCCTAGCCATCACCTGCATCGTCGCGTTCGCCAATCACCCGCACGTCTTCCTGCTCCAGAAGTACTGGGCCCTCTGCGAGCCCGCCCCCGTCTTCCCTGTCCAGCTCGCAGCCGCCGGCGGCCTGCTCTTACCACCGGATGCACCTTGTGGGGATGGACACGGAGTTGTATTGTCAGCGAAGGAAATTATCTAAAGCCTTTTCGCTTCAGGAACCGTTCATGTCACTGGCCAAGCATTGTATCGCTTTCTTAGGCCCCGTACAGAAGACACTCATGCGCTATTCGTGCTAGTGCTCTCCTGGTGGCGCTTGGATGGGTCATTGTCTTGCAATCAGGCTGTGGTCTCCGTGCTGTCGATGCTTTTTTGAAAGTTGCTGTCTGCGTGGTGGCCAAGTTTTTGACTTTGTTTCTGCCTTTACCATTCATTACAACTCCTTCAAAGTCTTGCGGGAGAAGTACTTCTCTAACGGCAATGTGCCGATGTATTGCTCCCAAGATGTGACTATGTAAATAGTGGGAGTGTGCTGGTGCAGAGCAAGGGATTTCAACCTCGAGAGGAAGCGACGGGGTTAGCTTCACGTCTAGCCAGACCCTCATTACATAGAAACGAAAACAATAAAAGTTGACTTGTAAGCGAATGCAATGGTATGAACCGAAGAATCGCTAGAAACTATCAGGCATTGCAATGACCTAGGCAATTTAATTTTCTGAGATGACACTATTGCGTTGCTCTGTAGGAGCTGTCCACCGCCGAGTTTCTTACACGCTCTTCAAATGCAGTCATGTCCTCTGCACTCGGTTCAGGTCTGTTTAGGGTCCGTTCCGTGTGCCACTTATTCCAATACCTTAAACAAAGAGATTGATGGCATGGAATGCACCAGTTCCTCTGGTTGGATCCAGACCTCTTCGTATAGTTATTACCGTTTTGGCGTACAGTGTAGGACCAAGAGCACATCACGCAGTACGTCTGTATGATGTAGGATCAAGAGCACATCACGCAGTACGTCCTTTCCATTTCACGGCATTGTGTGTCGCTAGTCCGACAGACGTTAAAGAGTCCATGCGTCGCTGTTAAACTTCTGTACCACATTACGAGAGAAGCGTACTTCAATGTGGCATGCGGTGCAGTCCGTCGAGTTTGCTTGGCGTAGGAATCTACCCCTGGAGTCTGCTGTATTATGCGAAACTACTCTGGGCGACGGTCTTCCTACACTCAATCCATTCTTTTGCCAGTACTCTCGAAAACGCCGAAAAAGTTTCATACCCTGCGACCCTGTGTCGTATGTTCTTATATCCTTCACGGCACTGATTGGGACTCCTAGAGTCAAGCAAAACTCTTCTGTTTGCGAGAAATAGGCCATGAGGTACTGCGTCTTTATTGACTTGCCCAACAAGCAAACGCCCCACTATTTAGCGGTGCGCAGGGTTAATAAAATGAACAGAGTGACTTACTTACTGAATGGTTTTTGCAAAGCGGTTCTTAAGTTGGACACACTTGGTATTACAGGTTGGCTGGCTCTCAGGGTTAGTGAGTGGTTGTGCCTGCCCCCTTTTGCTTTACCCGTCCGAGCTCCGCGCCTTTTATAGAGATCCTAGTCACTACTTCGAACAATACAGTAGATGCTAGACTACAACAAACTATCCTTTCACTCTATAACTAGTCTCCATACAATCGTTTATGTCCTTGCTTTCAATCTCCCCGAACATCCTCTTTAATACTACTGGATAGTGTACTCCTCCTTTATCAAGTCATTCAGGTATGGTATAGTGCGGTTCTATGCCATCCTTTTAAAGAATGTAGGAGCCAGTCCCTTTTAGAAGGACATGCGCAGTATGTATAAAACAAAGACATCCATACTGTGTGTGTCCCTCTTTATACCTTACACGATATGCTAGCTATCGGGTTCTCCGATGCGTTAGTCCTTGATAAACGTTTCATTGCTCCGGAATACTCGTAGAATGTGATGCCAAGAACTGGTCCGATGCCTCCCACCGCGGATCGTGGCGGAGGCGACGGCGCCTTTATTTCCAATCGAATAAATAGCGCCTTATTGGCATTGTCCTATCTGTACTGTGTCTTATCTGGATGGAACCAGGTGTGTTTTGTTTTGGTGGCGCGTTGGCCGAGATTCGAAGTTGGTTCTGGATGGAACCACACTACCCTCGACGCGAGGGCAGCGTGTCCTGTATTTCTCTTACGGCGATGTTCTTCTTGTGTCCGCGGTAGAGTGTCGTTTTAAGGGATTTGGTGAGGATGTCGGCGTATTGTTCGATGGATGGTAACCGCAGGATGTTAAATTTTCCCTGCTTTACTGTGTCGTGGAGATAGTGATATCTCACGTCGATGCACTTCCTCCTTTTCGTCGCGCCGATACTCTTCGCCATTTGCACCGCTGGTGTGTTGTCCACATGCAGGGTGAGCGTGGTGGTGGGGAGTTGTATTTCGCGGATGAGGTTGCGTAGCCAGAGTGTGAGAGCCGTTGTTTCGGATGCGGTGATATACTCCGCCTCGCAAGTGCGTTTTGCGACGACGGGCTGTTGCTTCGCAAGCCACTGTACTGGTGCTGCGTTGATGAGCGCTACCATGCCGCTGATTGATTTTCGGCCTGTGGCGTCGTTGGCATAGTCGGCGTCTGAGTATGTGCGGATGGTGATTTCGCGGGTTTTGCCCGCGGGCATGAGAATGCCTTCGTTACGAGTACTGTGGAGGTACTGTGCGAGTAGTCGCAGCAGATTCCAGTGGCGCTGTGTCGGTTTCTTGAGCGCGCGGGCGAGCGTGGGCGCTGCGAATGCTATGTCCGGGCGCGCGCTGTCGGCTATGTATCTAATTTTGCCAACTGCTTTGCCATATATCGTGGCAATGTCAGCTCGCATTTCCTCTTCGTCCGTGGGCGGATCCATTTCTATGCCGTCCAGATATGGGGTGGTCTTCTTGTTGCATCCTGTCTGCGCGAGGAGTGTGACCACGCTATCGATATGTGACGGTTGAGAGATGTGTATTCCCTGAGGTGTGTACCTAATTTTCCAGTTGAGGTACGACGTCGGTCGCCCTATTATTTTCACTGTATATTTTTTTGGAGTGTGTGGTACAGTGAGTCGATCATAGATTTGGTGGTGGCGATTGGTAAAAAATCGTCCATGCCTATGCCAACTATCAGCGTGTCTTTCCCTTCTGTTTTCGTGAAGAGGGACGTGTGTGAGCGCATTTGTTTGTACCCGTGACTGTTGAGGTGTGCGTGCAGTTTGGTGCTGTAAATGTTGGCGCCGGCGGGTGTGCCTTATACATTTCCGTTTAGTTGCCCGTGCGTGGCTGCGTGCTTGAAAGATCCGTCGAACCGCCTTGGTTGCGATACGAAAACTTTCCTGTTGTGTTGGTATGCCTCGTGGAGGTACGCTTCAGATATGTCGAAAAGTTCGATCTCCATGTTGCAGGACGCGGCTATGGCGAAAAGAGTGCGGATCGTGCTTCTGTCAGCTATGTACGTCGCTGTCTTCTCCGGATCGTGATGAGTGTGTGGCGTCATTCTGTCTCAGCGGATCGAGCACCGTGCTTTGTGTTTGGTGCCTGTGTGGTCCCTCCTGTAACGATATGTCATCGTCGTCGGGATGATGTCCCGTCTGCTGGTACTGTCTGTATGCGATCGCCAGTCAATTTCCTTCATCTCGTCAAGTTGGTTGAGTTCTGTGTCGTGCGCGTCTGCCCATTTTTTGGCGTCTGGGTATTGGCGCGCTTGCTTGAGATTTTTAGGAGGGGCGGTGGTGTTGGTGACGGTCGTCGGGATGTGTGCTGCTCTTTGCGATTTTTTCTTCGGCGTGCTCTGTGTTCTGTACACTGCCGTGTTGTTTTCGCAGGGGTCTTAATGCCTGTGGTAGGCTCTGAAGTCCGCTGCTCGCATTTTGCTGTACCTTCGGGATTGGAGGTTTTGGACACAGATATGTGTCTCGTCCAGTGCGTACATGTATCTCACTTGTGATGCCTTACTGTGGAGTTTTGGCATGTGGGGTTGAGAATGGGGGTATATCCCAGTTGTCCGAACGCTATATTGTTTTTGAGCTGTGGCTATTGTTGATACCACAGCGTGTGAAGGATTCCTTTTACCCCGTGGTGGTAAGTTATGTTGTATTTAAATACAGCATCGCTCAAGGCGTCTTGCCAGTAGACGTCGTGGAGTTTGCTGTGTGCGAGCGTGGCTCTCACTTTATCCATGAGCGTGGGATTGATGCGCCTGGCGAGAGAGTTCTCCTGCGGCATGTATGGCGTTGTCGGTCGATATTGGATTCCTCTGTGTTCGAGCTGCTTCTGTACTTGTTTGGCGAGGTATTCTTTCGCGTTGTCCGTCAAGAGGAGTCTCGGCTGCTCTCCATTTTCCGTTGCTATCCTATCCATGGCTTGGATGATTGTGTGTGGCACTTGTGCCCTGTTGTGGAGGCCGAAAACCCATATATATCTCGTGTTCGTATCGATGAATGTGAGGAAGTAGCGACAGTTATGTTGGGATGGGGGTGTATTGGACCGCAGACATCCGAGGAGAGACTCTCTCCTCTTTCTGCGTGGTGTGCGGTGCGTTTGTGTGACCTCATGGCGGTTTTCCGTGTATGCACACGGTGCATGTCATTTGTGCACTGGTGTCTGGTAGGCCTTTTGGCATTCCAGGGAGTAATTGTTGTCGTGACATGTGAGCTATGGTCTTTGGGTTGGCGTGGTTGAGGCGGATGTGCCATTCAGCCATTTGTTGTGCTGCGGCCGTGGGCATTTGTTGTCGCGACGGTATGGTCGGTGTGTTTCGCAGTGTCGGTGTTTGTCGTCGCGTTGTGTTGAAGGGCATTAGATCGCTGCGTCGCTGTGTGTGGGGGGATGTGTGATTGGGGGTGCCGGCTTCTTTTGGGTGATGGTTGGCACGAGTTTTACTGGCCGTTGTTTTACGGTTGTATGTCCTTGCTCCTTTGGCTGTTGCTTATTGTTGTAGGCGGTACTGCCTGTCTTGGAAATGTGCGGTGAGTTGTGCTGGTGGCAAGCGCGTCGGTGTGTGAAGTGTTGCTTTGGTTCTGGAGAACGTCGCGTCTCCGTGTGCTGCCAGGTCGTGTACCGATAGCAAAATTTTCTTTGATGCTCGGCGCGTGCACGGCTGGTACTCGTACGCTATTCCTCTTCTGTGTGATCTTGATTGTGCCAGTGTGTGTGTGATCGGGACGCATTGGCCGGTTGCCGTGGTGGTTATTGTACCGTTGCTGGGTCTCATACGCGCGTGGG